>NC_041382.1:218095007-218112383 GCF_002162155.2 Triticum dicoccoides | reverse complement strand
ATCGCCACTCCCTCTCCCCCTCCCGATCCGATCTGGATCGGGGATGAAACCCCACTCCCCCTCTCGCTCCCCATCCCCCGCGATCCAGAACTGGATCGGGCCGAACCCCGACGCCGGAGCCTGCTCGCCGGCCCCCGCCCTCGGCATCGCACCCCGTGCCCTCTCCCTCGACGGCGCCCCTCGCCGCGCTGGCGGCGACCATGACCCCGCCGCCTGGATCGACCGCTCGCCGGCACCGCCTGAAGACCACCACGTAGCCCCGCCGGACTTCCCCACCGGCCTGCCTCGCCGTCGCGCGTCGTCGCCGTCTTCCTCCTCAACCCCCCGCTGGCTAGACCCCACCATCCCACGGTGAGCTCCTATGCCGAGCGCGCCACCCCTCTGTCTCGTGTCCGCCCCGCCCTCAATGTGGCCCTCGCGCCCCCTGGGCGTGCTCCGACCGGCTCTGGCCGCACCCATGGCCGCGCCCCCGCGCCCCCTCTCGTCCTCTCCCCGCACCCGTCGTCCGCCCGAGGCTACACCGTGGCCGCGCCTAGCACGCGCCCCTCCCCGTGCGCACCCACCGTGGCCGCCTCCCCCCGCTGCTACCCCCGGACGCCTCCATCGCCCCGTCCGCTTTCGCCCCTGCCCCGCTTGCGGTTCCCGCAGTGGCTGCCGCCGCTCGCCGTCCCACCTCCGCCCCTTGGTCACGGTCCGGCGAACACTCGCCGCGCCCTGGATCTCCCTTCGGGCGCCCACGCCCGAGCGCCCGCACCGCTGCCCGTTTACCCGGGCCACTATGGCCTCTAAGTCAATGACGAAGGGGCCCCACGTCCCGAGAGAACGTGTCTGTTAAAAAAAAGGAGTTAAAAAATAAAATAAAAAATAAATCAATATTAAATAATAAAATTAATTAATTAATTAATTAATTAATTAACTTAATTAATTCTGATTAACTTAGCTAATTAAGATTAATTAATCTAATGACTAATTAACCTAATTAACTACTGTTAATTAGCTAACAGAGTATGACAGTGGGGCCCGCCCCCTATTATTACTAATTAGGTTAATTAAAATGTTTAATTAAATATGTGTCGCTGACCAGTGGGACCCACTGGTCAAGTTGACTAGTCAACTCTGTTGATTGCTGACATCAGCATGACATCATGCTGATGTCATTATTCCATTTTCGAATTAATTTAAATAACTAATTAAATTCCAGAAATTAATAAAATCTTTAGAAAATCATATCTTTTAATCCGTAACTCGGATTAAAATATTTTCAACATGAAAGTTGCTCAGAACGACGAGACGTATCCGGATACGCAGTCCGTTCGTCGGCCGCACACCCCTAACCTATCGAACCCGCAACTTTCCCCCTCCGGCTCCTCTGCCCGAAAACACGAAACACCGGGGATATTTTCCCGGATGTTTTCCCCCCTTCACCGGTATCACCTACTACCGCGTTAGGGCACACCGAACACCGCGTATTGTCTTGTTACGCTTTGTGATGCCTTGATTGCTTTGTTATTTATTGTGTTCCCTCTCCGTTACTTCTTTCCGATAGACCCCGAGACTGCCGGCGACCCCCAGTTCGACTACGGTGTTGGTGACTCGTCCTTCTTGCCAGAGCAACCAGGCAAGCCCCCCCCCCTTGATCACCAGATATCGCCTATTCTACTCTATACTGTTTGCATTAGAGTAGTGTAGCATGTTACTGTTTTCAGTTAATCCTATACTGCTGCATGGCCTGTCCTTGCTACTACTGTTGTTACCTTTATCTGCTATCCTACTGCTTAGTATAGGATGCTAGTGTTCCATCAGTGGCCCTACATTCTTGTCCGTCTGCCATGCTGTACTACTGGGCTGTGATCACTTCGGGAGGTGATCACGGGCATATACTATATACTTTACACTATTACATTACCTGTGATACTGTTCGGAGATGGGGGGCTGAAAGGACAGGTGGCTCCATCCCGGTAGAGGTGGGCCTGGGTTCCCGACGCCCCCCAACTGTTACTTGTGGCGGAGCGACAGGGCAGGTTGAGACCACCTAGGAGAGAGGTGGGCCTGGCCCTATTCGGCGTTCGCGGATACTTAACACGCCTAACGAGATCTTGGTATTTGATCTGAGTTGGCTACGAGCCTATACGCACTAACCATCTACGTGGGAGAGTTATGGGTATCCCAGCGTCGTGGTATCAGCCGAAGCACTTCAGACGTCAGCGACGGAGCGGCGCGCGCCGGATTGGACTGGAACGCCTGCTAGGCTAGGTCTGCTTCCGGTCGCCCACGCAACGTGCAGGTGTGCATTGGGCGATGGGCCCAGACCCTGTGCGCTTAGGTTTAGACCGGCGTGCTGGCCTCTCTGTTGTGCCTAGGTGGGGCTGCGACGTGTTGATCTTCCGCGGCCGGACATGACCCAGGAAAGTGTGTCTGGCCAAATGGGATCAAGCATGTTGGGTAAGTTGGTGCACCCCTGCAGGGAAGTTAATCTATTCGAATAGCCGTGATCTTCGGTAACAGGACGACTTGGAGTTGTACCTTGACCTTATGACAACTAGAACCAGATACTTAATAAAACACACCCTTCCAAGTTCCACAGACAACCCGGTGATCGCTTTTCCACAGGGCGACGAGGAGAGGATCGCCGGGTAGGATTATGCTATGCGATGCTATTGGAGATGCTACTTGGAGATGCTACTTGGAGATGCTATTTGGAGGACTTCAACCTACTCTCTTCTACATGCTGCAAGACGGAGGCTGCCAGAAGCGTAGTCTTCGGCAGGATTAGCTATCCCCCTTTTATTCTGGCTTTCTGCAGTTCAGTCCACTGATATGGCCTTTTACACATATACCCATGCATATGTAGTGTAGCTCCTTGCTTGCGAGTACTTTGGATGAGTACTCACGGTTGCTTTTCTCCCTCTTTTCCCCCCTTTCCTTTCTTTCTGGTTGTTGCAACCAGATGCTGGAGTCCAGGAGCCAGACGCCACCGTCGACGACGACTACTACACTAGAGGTGCCTACTACTACGTGCAGGCCGCTGACGACGACAAGGAGTAGTTAGGAGGATCCCAGGCAGGAGGCCTGCGCCTCTTTCGATCTGTATCCCAGTTTGTGCTAGCCATCTTATGGCAACTTGTTTAACTTATGTCTGTACTCAGATATTGTTGCTTCCGCTGACTCGTCTATGATCGAGTACTTGTATTCGAGCCCTCGAGGCCCCTGGCTTGTATTATGATGCTTGTATGACTTATTTATGTTTTAGAGTTGTGTTGTGATATCTTCCCGTGAGTCCCTGATCTTGATCATACACATTTGCGTGCATGATTAGTGTATGTTTGAATCGGGGGCGTCACACCACTTCTTTCATCTTAGGATTTAGCCGTCGTTGGTGATCAATAATTGGTTTGGCGTCTTTCTCCAAATTTATTTTGTGTTGACATAGAGTAGGGCTAATGCCCTTAAGATCATCAAGGGTATATCCAATAGCAGCATGGTGCTTCTTCAGAGTTTTCAATAATCTCTCTTCCTCATGCTCTGAAAGGTTAGCACTAATAATAACAAGATATATCTTCTTTTCATCAAGATAGGCATATTTAAGAGTATCAGGCAATGGTTTAAGCTCAAACACGGGATCACCCTTGGGTGGAGGAGGATCCCCTAGGATTTCAACAAGCAAGTTGTGTTTTAGAATAGGTCCCTGTTTAAAGAATACTTCATCTATTTCCCTTCTTTCATTCATAAACATATTGTTTTCATGGTCTAGCCAATATTGTTCTAAAGGATCAGTAGGAGGCACGACAATAGAAGCAAGACCAATAATTTAATCTTTACTAGGCAATTCTTTATCATGGGGTTGTCTACGAAATTTAGCAAAATTAAACTCATGAGACATATCCCCTAAACCAACAGAAACAATATCCTTATTGCAGTCTATCTTAGCATTAACAATATTCAAGAAGGGTCTACCAAATATAATGGGACAAAAGTCATCTTGTGGGGAACCGAGAACAAGAAAATCAGTAGGGTATTTAACTTTCCCACATAAGACTTCAACATCTCTAAAAATCCCAACTGGTGAAATAGTATCTCTATTGGCAAGCTTAATTGTAACATCAATTTCTTCTATCTCAGCAGGTGCAATATCATGCATAATTTCTTGGTATAAGGAATGAGGTATTGCACTTGCACTAGCACCCATATCACATAAGCCATGATAGCAATGATCTCCTATTTTAATAGAAATAATAGGCATGCCTACAATAGGTCTATGTTTATTTTTAGCATCAAGTCTAGCAATTCTAACAGCTTCATTGTAGAAGTAAATAACATGCCCATCAATATTATCGGCCAAGAGATCTTTAACCATAGCAATACTAGGTTCAACTTTAATTTTCTCAGGGGGTTTAGGTGTCTTAATATTACTTTTGTTAACCACAGTTGAAGCTTGAGCATGATCCTTTATTCTAACAGGGAAAGGTGGTTTCTCAATATAAGCAGTAGGAACAACAGGATCATTATAAGTGATAGTCTTTTCTTCAACTTTAATAGGTGCAACTACTTTTACTTCAATGGGAGGATTATATTCAAACCACTTCTCCTTAGGGAGATCAACATGAGTAGCAAAGGATTCACAGAAAGAAGCTACTATCTCAGAGTCAAGTCCATATTTAGTGCTAAATTCATGGAAAGCATCGGTATCCATGAAATATTTAACACAATCAAACTTAGGTGTTATACCCGACTCTTTACCTTCGTCAAGGTCCCAATCTTCAGAGTTGCGTTTAATTCTTTCCAATAAATCCCATTTGAATTCAATAGTCTTCATCATAAAAGATCCATTACAAGAAGTATCAAGCATGGAGCGATTGCTGAGAGAAAGCCGAGCATAATTTTTTTGAATAATCATTTCTCTTGAGAGCTCATGATTGGGGCATGAATATAACATTAACTTAAGCCTCCCCTAAGCTTGAGCAATGTTTTCTCCTTCGCGAGGCCAAAGTTTATATATATAATTATGGTCGTGATGAACAAGATGCATAGGATAAAACTTCTAATGAAATTCCAATTTCAATCACTTGCAGTCCCATGATCCCATATCATCACATAACCTATACCATGTCAATGCCTCTCCCTTCAAAGATAAAGGGAATACCATCTTCTTGATAACATCATCGGGCATACCTGCAAGCTTAAATAATCCACAAACTTCATCCACATAGATTAGGTGTAAATCCGGATGCAATGTTCCATCTCCTGCAAAAGGATTAGCTAGCAGTTTCTCTATCATACCCGAAGGAATTTCAAAGTAAACATTTTCAGTAGGTTCAGTAGGTTGAGGAGCAACTCTTTGCTCTACTGGACGGGGTGAAGATACCCCGAACAAGCCCCTCAAAGGATTATGTTCCATATTAACAAGTGATAGTAAATTTTAGCACACTATATAAATTTTTCCTTACCAAATTCCACCTACCAAAGGCGCTTCACTCCCCGGCAACGGCGCCAGAAAATAGTCTTGATGACCCACAAGTGTAGGGGATCTAACGTAGCCTTTTCGATAAGTAAGAGTGTTGAACCCAACAAGGAGCAGAAGGAAATGATAAGTAGTTTTCAGTAAGGTATTCTCTGCAAGCACTAAAATTGTCGATAACAGATAGTTTCGTGATAAGGTAATTTGTAATGAGTAGCAAGTAATAAAAGTAAATAAGGTGCAGAAAGGTGGCCCAATCCTTTTTGTAGCAAAGGACAAGTCTGGACAAACTCTTATATGAAGGAAAGCGCTCCCGAGGACACATGGGAATTATTGTCAAGCTAGTTTTCATCACGTTCATATGATTCGCGTTCAGTACTTTGATAATTTGATATGTGGGTGGACCGGTGCTTGTGTACTGCCCTTACTTGGACAAGCACCCCACTTATTATTAACCCCTATTGCAAGCATCTGCAACTACAACAGAAGTATTAAGGTAAACATAACCATAGCATGAAACATATGGATCGAAATCAGCCCCTTACGAAGCAACGCATAAACTAGGGTTTAAGCTTCTGTCACTCTAGCAACCCATCATCTACTTATTACTTCCCAATGCATCCCTCTAGGCCCAAACAATGGTGAAGTGTCATGTAGTCGACGTTCACATGACACCACTGGAGGGATGACAACATACATCTCATCAAATTATCGAACGAATACCAAATTCACATGACTACTTATAGCAAAACTTCTCCCATGTCCTCAGGAACAAATGTAACTACTCACAAAGCATATTCATGTTCATAATTAGAGGGGTATTAATATGCATAATGGATCTGAACATATGATCTTCCACCAAGTAAACCAACTAGCATCAACTACAAGGAGTAATCAACACTACTAGCAACCCACAGGTACCAATCTGAGGTTTGGATACAAAGATTGGATACAAGAGATGAACTAGGGATTGAGATGAGATGGTTCTGGTGAAGATGTTGATGGAGATTGACCCCCTCCCGATGAGAGGTTCATTGGTGACGACGATGGTGATGATTTGCCCCTCTTGGAGGGAAGTTTCCCCGGCAGAACAGCTCTGCCGGAGCCCTAGATTGGTTCCGCCAAAGTTCCGCCTCATGGCGGCGGAGTTTCATCCCGTAAGCTTTCTTATGATTTTTTTCCTCGACAAAAGACTCCATATAGACAAAGATGGGCATCGGAGGGCCACCCGGGGCCCATGAGGCAGGGGGCACGCCCAGGGGGTAGGGCGCGCCCCCACCCTCGTGGCCAGGGGGTGGGCCCCCTCTAGAACTTTCTCCACTCAGTATTTTTTATTAATTCCAAAAACAACTTCCGTGAAGTTTCAGGACTTTTGGAGCTGTGCAGAATAGGTCTCTAATATTTGCTCCTTTTCCAGCCCAGAATTCCAGTTGCTGGCATTCCCCCTCTTCATGTAAACCTTGTAAAATAAGAGAGAATAGGCATAAGTATCGTGACATAATGTGTAATAACAGCCCATAATGCAATAAATATCGATATAAAATCATGATGCAAAATGGACGTATAAATTGTCCCTGGGTAATTGAATATAACATGATAAATACTTATCATATGCAATGAGGGAGAGGCATACGCTGACATACTTTCCGTACTTGGATCACATGTTCTTATGATTGGAACTCTAGCAAGCATCCACAACTACTAAAGATCATTAAGGTAAACCCAATCATAGGACTAAGTAACAAGTCCCCTTTACTCCCATACGCAACAACCCCCTTACTCGGGTTTAAGCTTCTGTCACTCTCGGAACCCACTATAAGCGAATCGTGAACGTATTGGAACACCCTACAATAGGAATTCCCAGACATGTGCGTGACACGGAGGGGGCCATAGTACAACACCATATTAACATACATCTCATATGAATCATGCGATACCACAACTAACATGTAGGACAAAAGGAATCTACTCAAACATCATAGGATGGCAACACATCATTGGATAATAATATGTGGCATAAAGCACCATGTTCATGTAGATATTTCAACGGGAAAAGAGAGGTTACACCGCTGCATAAAGGGGGAGAAACTTGGTGATGATGGTGGCGAAGTTGTTGGTGTAGATCGCCATCACGATGGTTCCCCCGGTGGCGCTCTGATGCGGCTTGAACTACGTCGGTATTTCCCCATAGAGGAAGGGATGATGCAGCACAGCTACGGTAGGTATTTCCCTCAGTGATGAGACCAAGGTTATCGAACCAGTAGGAGAACCACGCAATAGCACGTAAACAGCTCCTGCACACAAAGAACAAATACTTGCAACCCGGCGTAAGAGAGGGGTTGTCAATCCCTCACGGGTAAAAAGATAGGTAAAATTGTAGTAGATTGGATAAATAGATCTCACGGGAACGCGAGATAAAATAAATAATAATAAATTGCAGCAAGGTACTTTTGTATTTTTGGATTATTAGATTTGAAAATAAAAGCAAATAAAAATAGATCGCAAAGGCAAATATAATAAAGAAGAGACTCGGGGGACGTAGATTTCACTATGGCTTCTCTCGAGAAAAATAGCATATGGTGGGTAAACAAATTATTGTTGGGCAATTGATAGAACTTCAAATAATCATGATGATATCTAGGCAATGATCATTATATAGGCATCACGTCCAAGATTAGTAGACCAACTCCTGCCTACATCTACTTCTATTACTACACACATCGACCGTTATCCAGCATGCATCTAGTGTACTAAGTTCATGGGGAAACAGAGTAATGCAATAAGAATGATGACATGATGTAGACAAGATCTATTTATGTAGAAATAGACCCCATCTTGTTATCCTTAACAGCAACGATACATACGTGTTGATTCCCCTTCTGTCACCGGGATCAAGCACCGTAAGATCGAACCCATCACAAAGCACCTCTTCCCATGGCAAGACAAATCGATCTAGTCGGCCTAACTAAACCAAAGATTCAAAGAAGAAATATGAGGCTATAATTAATCATGCATATAAGAGATCAAAAGACTCAAATAACTTTCATGGATAAAAACATAGATCTGATCATAAACTCAAAGTTCATCAGATCCCAACAAACACACCACAAAAAGAGTTACATCAAATAGATCTCCAAGAGACCATTGTATAGAGAATCAAAAGAGAGAGAGGAAGCCATCTAGATACTAACTACGGACCTATAGGTCTACAATGAACTACTATGCATCATCGGAGAGGCACCAATGAGGATGATGAACCCCTCCGTGATGGTGTCTAGATTAGATCTGTGGTTTCTGGAACCTGCGGCGGATGTAATTGATTTACGTCCACTCCCCTATGATTTTTGGAATATTGTGGTATTTATAGAGCAAAGAGGCGGTGCAGGAGGCCACCGAGCTGGCCACAACCCACCTAGGCGCACCTGGCCCCCAGGAGCGCCCTGGTGGGTTGTGCTCCCCTCGGAGCCCCCCTCTGGTACTTCTTTGGCCCAACATGTGTCTTCTCACTAGTATGCGTCGGTGCTATACGAATGGTTTTTAACCCCTTTCCACGACGACATTTGGAACATCGCCAAGTGAGTGTGGGCGATAAGGGGGTCCTTCCCACACGACCCAGAAATCATCGAGGATAGGCCCTCCTGGGACACAGGCTGGGTCCGTGTGCGATCGGGCGCGGCATCGAAACCCAATCATTTCTGTAAGTATGTACATCCCACACGGTGGATCCCAGAAAACATTTCCGTAGGTATGTACATCCCACGTGGTGAATCCCAGAAAAACATTTCCGTAGGTATGTACATCCCACCCGGTGAATCCCAGAAAAACATTTCCATAGGTATGTACATCCCACACGGTGAATCCCAGAAAAACATTTCCGTAGGTATGTATATCAGACACAGTCAATCCAAGGAATATGTTTCCATTCTTATGTACATCCCACACAGTCAATCCAGGGAAAACGTTTCCGTTCATATGTACATCCCACATAGTTTTATGTGTAGGATCGTGTGTGAAAGGTGTAACTATCACACACGGTCTTCCTTGGTTAATTGTTTGCTTTTATCAACTACATCACACACGATTTGATGAAGAAAACTGTGTGGCATTGGGCTATCCATCGCAAGCGCTTTTACTGCTAGAACCGTTTGCAAAGGTCCATGACACATTTAGCAGGTTTATTAGTTTACAATTAATAATTCTAGTATTACGCAAATTCACATTTCATATCGAACAACTGTTTGCCAATTTCATATCAGGCACATAAATATATTATAACATCATAGTACGATAGCTACATGAACAACATAGTACAACATATAGCCAGTTCAACTTCATAAGAACAATATATTCATTTCCCTAATCGAGATCATCCGGGCTCGTCTTATCCACCTCTGCTTTCAACGAGAGGGGAGAGTGTGTCTACGTATCCTCGTAGACCGAAAGCGGAAGCGTTTAGTAACGCGGTTGATGTAGTCGAACGTCTTCGCGATCCAACCGATCCTAGCACTGAATGTACGGCACCTCCGTGTTCAGCACACATTCAGCTCTAGGACTTCCCTCGAGCTCTTGATCTAGTTGAGGACGAGGGAGAGTTCCGTTAGCACGACGCGTGTTGACGGTGATGATAAAGTTACCGGCGCAGGGCTTCACCTAAGAACTATAACGATATGACCGAGGTGTGTAACTGTGGAGGGGGGCACCACACATGGCTAAGAGAAGACTTGGTGTGCCTTTGGGGTGCCCCCTCCCACGTATATAAAGGGGGAGGAGAGGAGGCCGGCCATAGGGGGGCGCAGGCCATAGGGGAGTCCAACTAGGATTGCCAATCCTAGTTGGAGTCCCCTTCCTTTCCAAGAGAGGGAGAGCGAGGGAAGGAGGAAGACGGGAGAAGGAAAGAGGGGGTGCCGCCCCCCTGCCTAGTCCAATTCGGACTGGCCATGGGGGGCACGGCCTCCCTTGTGGCCCTCCTCTCCTTTCCACTAAGGCCCATGAAGGCCCCTGAACTTCCGGGGGGGGGGGTTCTGGTAACCCCCGGTACTCTGAAACTTATCCGAATCAACCTGAACCATTCTGGTGTCCGAATGTAACCTTACAATATATGAATCTTTACCTCTTGACCATTTCGAGACTCCTCATCATGTCCGTGATCTCATCTGGGACTCCGAACAAACTTCGGTCATCAAATCACATAACTCATAATATAAATCGTCATCTAATGTTAAGTGTGCGGACCCTACGTGTTCGAGAACTATGTGGACATGACCGAGACACATCTCTGGTAAATAACCAATAGCGGAACCTGGACGCTCATATTGGCTCCTACATATTCTATGAAGATCTTTATCGGTCAAACCGCATCACAACATACATTGTTCCCTTTGTCATCGGTATGTTACTTGCCCAAGATTCGATCGTCGGTATCATCATACCTAGTTCAATCTCGTTATCGGCAAGTCTCTTTACTCATTCCATAATGCATCATCCTGTAACTAACTCATTAGTCATATTGCTTGCAAGGCTCATAGTGATGTATATTACCGAGAGGGCCCAGAGATACCTCTCCGATACACGGAGTGACAAATCCTAATCTCGATCTATGCCAACTCAACAAACACCATCGGAGACACCTATAGAGCATCTTTATAATCACCCAGTTACGTTGTGACGTTTGATAGCACACAAGGTGTTCATCCGGTATTCGGGAGTTGCATAATCTCATAGTTAGAGGAACATGTATAAGTCAGGAAGAAAGCAATATCAATAAAACTAAACGATCATTATGCTAAGCTAACGGAAGGGTCTTGTCCATCACATCATTCTCTAATGATGTGATCCCGTTCATAAAATGACATCACATGTCTATGGTTAGGAAACTTAACCATCTTTGATTAACAAGCTAATCTAGTAGAGGCATACTAGGGACACTCTATTTGTCTATGTATTCACACATGTACTAGGTTTCCGTTTAATACAATTCTAGCATGAATAATAAACATTTATCATGATATAAGGAAATATAAATAACAACTTTATTATTGCCTCTGGGGCATATTTCCTTCAGTCTCCCACTTGCACTAGAGTCAATAATCTAGATTATATAGTAATGATTCTAACACCCATGGAGTCTTGGTGCTGATCATGTTTTGCTCGTGAGAAAGGCTTAGTCAACGGGTCTGCAACATTCAGATCCGTATGGATGTTGCAAATCTCTATGTCTTCCTCCTTGACTTGATCGCGGATAGAATTGAAGCGTCTCTTGATGTGCTTGGTTCTCTTGTGAAATCTGGATTCCTTTGCCAAGGCAATTGCACCAGTATTGTCACAAAAGATTTTCATTGGACCCGATGCACTAGGTATTACACCTAGATCGGATATGAACTCCTTCATCCAGACTCCTTCATTTGCTGCTTCTGAAGGAGCTATGTACATCACTTCACACGTAGATCCCGCCACGACGCTCTGCTTGGAACTGCACCAACTGACAGCTCCACCATTCAACATAAATACGTATCCGGTTTGTGACTTAGAGTCATCTGGATCAGTGTCAAAGCTTGCATCAACGTAACTATTTACGACGAGCTCTTTGTCACCTCCATAAACAAGAAACACATCCTTAGTCCCTTTCAGGTATTTCAAGATGTTCTTGACCACTGTCCAGCGATCCACTCCTGGATTACTTTGCTACCTCCCTTCCAAACTTATAGCAACGCACACATCAGATCTGGTACACAGCATTGCATACATGATAGAACCTATGGCTGAGGCATAGGGAATGACTTTCATTTTCTCTCTATCTTCTAAGTGGTTGGGCATTGAGTCTGACTCTACTTCACACCTTGTAACACAGGTAAGAACCCTTTCTTTGACTGGTCCATTTTGAACTTCTTCAAAACTTTATCAAGGTATGTGCTTCGTGAAAGTCCAATTAAGCGTCTTGATCTATCTCTATAGATCTTGATGCCCAATATATAAGCAGCTTCACCGAGGTCATTCATAGAAAAATTCTTATTCAAGTATTCTTTTATGCTATCTAGAAATTTGATATTATTTCCAATCAACAATATGTCATCCACATATAATGTTAGAAATGCTACAGAGCTCCCACTCACTTTCTTGTAAATACAGGCTTCTGCAAAAGTCTGTATAAAACCATATGCTTTGATCACACTATCAAAGCATATATTCCAACTCCGAGAGCCTTGCACCAGTCCATAAATGGATCGCTGGAGCTTGCACAATTTGTTAGCACCTTTAGGATCGATAAAACCTTTTGGTTGCATCATATACAACTATTCTTTAAGATATCCATTAAGGAATGCAGTTTTGACATCCATTTGCCAAATTTCATAATCATAAAATGCGGCAAGTGCTAACATGATTCGGACAGACTTAAGCATCGCTATGGGAGAGAAGGTCTCATCTTAGTCTACTCCTTGAACTTGTCAAAATCTTTCACAACAAGTCGAGCATTATAGATAGTAACATTACCGTCAACGTCAGTCTTCTTCTTGAAGATACATTTATTCTCTATGGCATGCCGATCAACGGGCAAGTCAACCAAAGTCCGCACTTTGTTCTCATACATGGATCCCATCTCAGATTTCATGGCCTCAAGCCATTTCGCGGAATCTGGGCTCATCATCGCTTCCTCGTAGTTCGTAGGTTCGTCATGGTCAAGTAACATGACTTCCAGAACAGGATTACCGTACCACTTTGGTGTGGATCTTACTCTGGTTGACCTATGAGGTTCAGTAGTAACTTGATCCGAAGTTTCATGATCATCATCATTAGCTTCCTCACTAATTGTTATAGGAATCACTGGAACTAATTTCTGTGATGAACTACTTTCCAATAAGGGAGCAGGTACAATTACCTCATCAAGTTCTACTTCCCTCCCACTCACTTCTTTCGAGACAAACTCCTTCTCTAGAAAGGATCCATTCTTAGCAACGAATATTTTTCTTCAGATCTGTGATAGAAGGTGTACCCAACTGTCTCCTTTGGGTATCCTATGAAGACACATTTCTTTGATTTGGGTTTGAGCTTATCAGGTTGAAGCCTTTTCACATAAGCATCGCAGCCCCAAACTTTAAGAAATGACAACTTGGGTTTCTTGCCAAACCACAGTTCATATGGTGTCGTCTCAACGGATTTAGATGGTGCCCTATTTAACGTGAATGCAGCCGTCCCTAAAGTATAACCCCAAAACGATAGCGGTAAATCAGTAAGAGACATCATAGATCGCACCATATCTAATAAAGTGTGGCTACGATGTTCAGACACACCATTACGCTGTGGTGTTCTAGGTGGCGTGAGTTGTGAAACTATTCCACATTGTTTCAAATGAAGATCAAACTCATAACTCAAATATTCACCTCCACGATCAGATCATAGAAACTTTATTTTCTTGTTACGATGATTTTCCACTTCACTCTGAAATTCTTTGAACTTTTCAAATGTTTCAGACTTATGTTTCATTAAGTAGATATACCCATATCTGCTCAAATCATCTGTGAAGGTCAGAAAATAGCGACACCCGCCGTGAGCCTCAACACTCATCGAACCATATACATCAGTATGTATTATTTCCAACAAGTCAGTTGCTCGCTCCATTGTTCCGAAGAACGGAGTCTTAGTCATCTTGCCCATGAGGCATGGTTCGCAAGCATCAAGTGATTCCAAAAGCCAATCAGCATGGAGTTTCTTCATGCGCTTTACACCAATATGACCTAAACGGCAGTGCAAAAAATAAGTTGCACTATCATTATTAAACTTGTATCTTTTGGCTTCAATATTATGAATATGTGTATCACTACTACCGAGATTCAACAAAAATAGACCACTCATCAAGGGTGCATGACCATAAAAGATATTACTCATATAAATAGAACAACCATTATTCTCTGATTTAAATGAATAACTGTCTCACAATCAAACAAGATCCAGATATAATGTTCATGCTTAACGTTGGAACCAAATAACAATTATTCAGGTCTAAAACTAATCCCAAAGGTAGATCTAGAGGTAGTGTGCCGACGGCGATCACATCGACTTTGGAACCATTTCCTACGCGCATCGTCATCTCGTCCTTAACCAATCTTCGTTTAATCCGTAGCCCCTGTTTTGAGTTGCAAATATGAGAAACAGAACCAGTATCAAATACCCAGGCGCTACTACGAGCATTAGTAAGGTACACATCAATAAGATGTATATCAAATATACCTTTCACTTTGCCATCCTTCTTATCCGCCAAATACTTGGGGCAGTTCCGCTTCCAGTGACCAGTCCCTTTGAAGTAGAAGCACTCAGTCTCAGGCTTCGGTCCAGACTTGGGCTTCTTCACTTGAGCAGCAACTTGCTTGCCGTTCTTTTTGAAGTCCCCCTTCTTCCCTTTGCCCTTTTTCTTGAAACTAGTGGTCTTGTTAACCATCTACACTTGATGCTCTTTCTTGATTTCTACCTCCGCAGCCTTTAGCATTGCGAAGAGCTTGGGAATTTGTCTTATCCATCACTTGCATATTATAGTTCATCATGAAGCTTTTGTAGCTTGGTGGCAGTGATTGAAGAACTTTGCCAATGACATTATCACCAGGAAGATTAACTCCCAGTTTAGTCAAGTGGTTGTGGTACCCAAACATTCTGAGTATATGTTCACTGACAGAATTGTTCTCCTCCATCTTGCAGCTATAGAACTTATTGGAGACTTCATATCTCTCAATTCGGGCATTATCTTGAAATATTAACTTCAACTCCTGGAACATCTCATATGCTCCATTACGTTCGAAACGTCTTTGAAGTCCCGATTCTAAGCCATAAAGCATGGCACACTGAACTATCGAGTAGTTATCAGCTTTGCTCTGCCAAACATTCATAACATCTAGGGTTGCTCCTGCAGTGGGTCTTGCACCTAGCGGTGCTTCCAGGATGTAATTCTTCTGTGCAGCAATGAGGATAATCCTCAAGTTACAGACCCAGTCCGTGTAGTTGCTACCATCATCTTTCAACTTAGCTTTCTCTAGGAACGCATTAAAATTCAAGGGAATGGTAGCACAGCCCATTAGTATACAATAACATAGACATGCAAAATACTATCAGGTACTAAGTTCATGATAAATTAAAGTTCAATTAATCATATTACTTAAGAACTCCCACTTAGATAGAAATCCCTCTAGTCATCTAAATGATCGCGTGATCCATATCAGCTAAACCATGTCTGATCATCACATGAGATGGAGTAGCTTTCAATGTTGAACATCACTATGTTGATCATATCTACTATATGATTCACGTTTGACCTTTCGGTATCTGTGTTTCGAGGCCATATCTGCATATGCTAGGCTCGTCAAGTTTAACCCGAGTATTCTGCACGTGCAAAACTGGCTTGCACCCGTTGTATGTGAATGTAGAGCTTATCACACCCGATCATCACGTGGTGTCTCGGCACGGCGAACTGTAGCAACGGTGCATAATCAGGGAGAACACTTATACCTTGAAATTTAGTGAGGATCATCTTATAATGCTACTATCGTACTAAGCAAAATAAGATGCATAAAGGATAAACATCACATGCAATCAAAATAAGTGATATGATATGGACATCGTCATCTTGTGCCTTTGATCTCCATCTCCAAAGCATCGTCATGACCACCATCGTAACCGGCTTGACACCTTGATCTCCATCGCAGCATCGTTGTCGTCTCGCCAACTATTGCTTCTACGACTATCGCTACCGCTTAGTGATAAAGTAAAGCAATTACATGGCGATTGCATTTCATACAATAAAGAGACAACCATAAGGCTCCTCCCAGTTGCCGATAACTTTTACAACACATGGGCATCTCATACAACAATTTATATTTCATCACGTCTTGACCATATCACATCACAACATGCCCTGCAAAAACAAGTTAGACGTCCTCTACTTTGTTGTTGCAAGTTTTACGTGGCTGCTACGGGCTTCTAGCAAGAACCGTTCTTACCTACGCATCAAAACCACAATGATTTTTCATCAAGTGTGTTGTTTTAACCTTCAACAAGGACCGGGCGTAGTCAAACTCGATTAGACTAAAGTTGGAGAAACAGACACCCGCCAGCCACCTGTGTGCGAAGCACGTCGGTAGAACCAGTCTCATGAACGCGGTCATGTAATGTCGGTCCGGGCCGCTTCATCCAACAATACCGCCGAATCAAAGTAAGACGTTGCTGGTAAGTGGTATGACTATTATCGCCCACAACTCTTTGTGTTCTACTCGTGCATGTAACATCTACGCATAGACCTGGCTCGGAAGCCACTATTGGGGAACGTAGTATTTCAAAAAAATTATCTAAGATCATGCAAGATCTATCTAGGAGATGCATAGCAACGAGAGGGGAGAGTGTGTCTACGTATCCTCGTAGACCGAAAGCGGAAGCGTTTAGTAACGCGGTTGATGTAGTCGAACGTCTTCGCGATCCAACCGATCCTAGCACTGAATGTACGGCACCTCCGTGTTCAGCACACATTCAGCTCCAGGACTTCCCTCGAGCTCTTGATCCAGTTGAGGACGAGGGAGAGTTCCGTTAGCACGACTCATGTTGACGGTGATGATAAAGTTACCGGCGCAGGGCTTCACCTAAGAACTATAACGATATGACCGAGGTGTGTAACTGTGGAGGGGGGCACCACACACGGCTAAGAGAAGACTTGGTGTGGCTTTGGGATGCCCCCTCCCACGTATATAAAGGGGGAGGAGAGGAGGCCGGCCATAGGGGGGCGCACGCCATAGGGGAGTCCAACAAGGATTGCCAATCCTAGTTGGAGTCCCCTTCCTTTCCAAGAGAGGGAGAGAGAGGAAAGGAGGAAGATGGGAGAAGGAAAGAGGGGGTGCCGCCCCCCTGCCTAGTCCAATTCGGACTGGCCATGGGGGGCGCGGCCTCCCTTG
>NC_041382.1:217967717-218094668 GCF_002162155.2 Triticum dicoccoides | reverse complement strand
AACTTATCCGAATCAACCTGAACCATTCTGGTGTCCGAATGTAACCTTACAATATATGAATCTTTACCTCTTGACCGTTTCGAGACTCCTCGTCATGTCCGTGATCTCATCTGGGACTCCGAACAAACTTCGGTCATCAAATCACATAACTCATAATATAAATCGTCATCTAATGTTAAGTGTGCGGACCCTACGTGTTCGAGAACTATGTGGACATGACTGAGACACATCTCTGGTCAATAACCAATAGTGGAACCTGGATGCTCATATTGGCTCCTACATATTCTACGAAGATCTTTATCGGTCAAATCGCATAACAACATACGTTGTTCCCTTTGTCATTGGTATGTTACTTGCCCGAGATTCGATCATCGGTATCATCATACCTAGTTCAATCTCTGTCGGGGAAACTGATCCATGAACACCTATGGGGCCGGCGGACCGGGCCCCTTTCGGTTCGGCGGGGGGCGGAGATCACACGAAGAGCAGATCGAGGCGAAGCACACAAGCAGTTTACCCAGCTTTGGAGCTCTCCGGAGAGATAACACTCCTACTGCTGCTTGTTTGATTATCTTGTGTTGTTGCTCCAGAGAGAGAGCGTAGTGTTTTTCTGGGTTACGAATGAGTTGACCCCTGCGAACCTCCTCTACGTTGCGCATGGGCCTCCTTTTATACGCTAAATGGGTCACCGACACGTGGCAACGCAGAGAAGGGTACAAATGTAAAAAGTGAGGTGGTTGGTACAGTTACTTGTATAGTGCACCCTACCTAACCCTGACGGTAGGGGACAAGGGCATTAAATGCCCGTCTGAGTCGCCCAAACAGTGCAGAAAAGGACCGTTAGGGGTGCCACCGTTCGCCACGATGGCGATCTTGTCAGCTTTGCATGCCACTGCGCACCGCTGGCTGCACAGCCTCCCGCCACGCGCGCCTGGAGAGGCCCCCAGAGCGACACGTTGGTGGATGCACTGGAGCGTGGGCACAGAGTGGCCGCCTGCTGCGGCAAGCGCCTTGCCGCTGTTGTTATCTTGTCGGGTCCGGAAGCTTGTCGCTCACCGGGCCTCGAGGTACCTTGGTTGGTCTTCCCGGCAAACTCCTCTTGTCGGGGCCTTGTTGCCTTGCCAGAGCACGTGGCGCGTCGCGGCAAGTTCCTTGGAGTGCCTTGGTTGGCCTTCCCGGCAAGCTCCTCTTGCCGGGGCCTTGTCTCCTGAGCTTAAATACTTTGTTCTTGAATGTCTCCAAGGGAACCACGGAGGATTTTGGCGTTCGCCCGGCAAGCCTTGCCGCGGGGTGCTGCAACTGCCCGTGCACAAGTTCGGGGTACTAGGGTACCCCTATTCTAGTACACCGACAGGAGCCCCCGGTCCTGGGCCAGACACGGTGCCGAGCGCTGTTGGGCCAGGCCCAAGACAGGGCACGGGCACACGCGGACTGGGCCACGCCGAATCTCGCTCCGTATCCATCGCGCTCTCCCCTAACGGCACGCGTTGAATGCGGCGTCGTGGGAGAGATCGTGGGTGGTTCTTTATTCGGAAGGGCGAAACGTCCGCCCCGTCCCTCTTTATAAGCAGAGGAAACAGGGGCAGTTCGTTCCCCCTCGCTGGTTGCTACTACTCCATCTTCACGAACCTCCGCCGCTCCCCCCCTTCTTCTCGAAGCCGAGAGAGCAGCGCTCCGTCCCCCATTGCCACCAGCATCACCAACGCCGTCGACCTCCCCCACCACCTCCGCCATGGCTCCGAAAGCTGACAAGGGAAAGGGCGTGAAGTCGGCCGAGGCGCAGCGGCTCGCGGCGCTGCGGAAGGAGAGGGCGATCTTCTCCCCCCAGCTCGGCGTGAAGGAGCTGAGGGAGTACTTCTACCTCTTTTGGGCGACGGAGACGCGGGCGCATCCATGCACGAGGGTACTCCCGGCCGCTGCTTCGGAACTGGCTCCAAACGGGTACCCATTCTTCGCGCTGTTCTTCTATTGCGGGCTCTGCCCGCCCTTCTCGGAGTTCTTCTGCGATATCATGAACACCTACGGCTTCCGCCTCCTTGATTTCACCCCCAACGCCGTTCTGACCATGGCAATTTTCGCACATTTGTGCGAAAACTTTGTCGGAGTCCACCCCAATGTTGCCCTTTTCCGCCACTTCTTCATACCTCCGGTAGAGAGAGGAGAGCCGCTTGCCGGAGGGATCGCCTGGATCTCGAGAGTCGGCAAGAAGGAGGCGTACTTGGAGGGTGAGCTCCGTAGCAAGTGGGAGGAGTGGAGAGCGGAGTGGTGCTGGATCGTTGAGGAGAATCCGCAGCCCTTCACCGCCGTGCGCCAAGCTCCAATAGTGCGCGGCAATGACTGGAGCAACGTGGCCCCAGAAGACGAGAGGCTGAAGATCGCCATTACTAGGATCCTTCGCCTCAGGCTTGCCGGGCTCACTGTAGGCGCTGCAGGCGCAGATTTCCTCCGCCGCCGCATCGCCCCCCTGCAGGAGAGGGGGAGGCCCGCCTGGGAATTCAAGAACTCGGCGTACATCATGAGGCTGCGGCCGGGTCTTAACTAGAACTTCACCGTCATGGAGCTGGATGCAATGCTCCTGGAGTTGTTCAAACGCGATCCCCAACACCCATTCACGCTGGCGAGGGGCGTCGTTCCATTGTGCAATAATTCTTCGCTTGACCGGATCCGCGCCATGATGCCGTTGTGCGATTCACACGGAATCGTTCCAACTTGGCAAGAGCCTGCGGATGACGTCGTGCAAGCGTTCTTTGACAACTTGGAAGAAGTGCCGGTCCGCGCTGACGAGCAGAAGAGCCTCACCCGTGACACCACCGACGAGGAGCTGCAGCGCATCGCCACTAGGGCAGAAGAGGTTGCGGCCGCAGCTGTCGCGGGCGCGTTCGGGTTCACTGTGAAGGAGGCGGAGGCGGCAGAGGCGGCAAACCTCGCCGAGCGCGCGGAGTTCATTGGCGAGGAAGAGCCTGCCGGCTCTGAAGCTGAGCCGAGCGAGGCCGGCGAGGAAGAGCCCGAGCCTTCAGAAAGCTTGCCGCAGGCGGAGCCCCCGGCCCCACCAAGAAGGCGTCTTCGCAGGGGCGCGGACGTAGCGGGGCGGCAGCCGGGTCAACAGCCGCCGAGCCGTGCGACACGCTCTACCGCGGCGAGCAATGTTGTCGTGGGAGCGCCTCACGCAGCAGCGGCAACTGGAGCGGGATCTTCCCGGGCCACCGCCACCGCCCCCGCCAAGCGGGCAAGGGATCCTACTCCTCCGCCTAGCCGCACCGGAGGGGAGCCGGACTTCGATCTTTCCGCGCTCAGCTCCGACGAGGAGGAAGAAGAGTAAGTTTCTTTGGTGCTCTTGTAGTTCTTTAATCTTGCTGTTTTTATCTTGTATCTGACTTGCTTCAATCTGGACTCCTTTCTTTTCAGGACGCTGGCCCAGAGAGCGGCGAAGAGGGCCAAGGCCGCGGTGATTGTCATCGAAGATGACCCCATCGTGTCAGTAGGGGGTGGGTCCGAGACCACCTTGATGGACTCGGCAACCACTCCTCAAAGCAGCCCCCAGCGCAGCCCCTAGCGTAAGTTCATAGTTAGCTTTCCGCTGTCAGGCACGCATGAGTGCTTTTTCCTTTGTTGATATCTTGCTTGTTGATTCGTGTAGGAGCAGAGCAGCCATATCAGGAGCGCCCGGAAGCTGGTCCTGAAGTGCCATCTGCTTCGACTACGCCACCAAGGGAGGAGTTCCCGGTAAGGGAGCGCTCTCCGGCAAGGGGCAGCACCGTCGATCCTGCAGCGGCCGAGACCGCAACTGCAGGTCTTGGCACAGGTAATTCACTTGTCCAAAAACTTTCCCTTGGGTTCTTCTCCTTCTGATTTTCTTCTCTTGGATTTTTGATTGATTTTTCTCCCTTCTTCGTTCTTCAGACCCATCTGCTGCTGAGCCAATGGAGACAGAGGGCGCCGGCGAGGAAGGGGCCGGTGCTGATGAGACCGCCGGCGAGGAGGCCGCCAAGGCTGCCGCCGCAGAAGCCGGCGAGGGTTCGGCGATCGCACTGATGACCCTGAGGCCGCAGGAGCGCCAGGCGCTGCGCCGACCGCTGATCCCTCTGCCGCTTCTGCGGAGCCGGGCTCCGAGGAGCCCTAGCCCGGCGCCTACTTGAAGGCCGGTGACGATATTTTCATCAAGCTACCCTGGGCGTCGAGCTCCAGGGCGCCGGTCGAGGGGGAAACTTTCGATGAGGAGGTGCTCGCCTCTGCTAGACTGTCATTGGTCGATGTGCCCAGCAGCAGCAGTGGCGAGCCTGAGGAGGAGGAGCTGCTGCGGAAGCTGCTGTCACTCTACCGCGCACGGCAAGCCAAGCTGGCTTCCCGGGAAGCGCTTGTCGCGAAGGCGGGAGTTGACATGGAGAAGCGCGCGGAGGAGCTCCGGGGCCACAATCAAGAAGCTCTCCGGTCCCTGGCATAGGAGCGGGAGCGACTCGACAAGGAGCGCACGGCCTTCCTTCTCGAGAAGGCCGAAGCTGAGGAGGAACAAAGGCTGGCCGCCGAGAAGCAGTCCGCGCGAGAAGGTGAATTGGTGCAGCGGAAGGCCAACCTCGATAGCTGCGAGGAGGAGCTCGCCGAGCGCGAGCAAGCACTTGGCGGGGCACTCAAGGAGGCAAAGGACGCTGCCGCAATCGCAGAGGCTGCCAAAAAAGAGCTGGAGGAGAAGGTGGCGCAGCTGGAGGCCAACATCGGGAAGAGCGGCGAGGAGCTTGCCGCGCTCAAGCGTGAGCGTGAGAAGGATGCTGCCGCCCACGGTAAGCTGCAAGGTCTTCTCGCTGAGAGGGGCAAGGAGCTCAGCGCCGCCAAGGATTCCAATGCAGACCTGGAGTTGAAGCTGGCCACGCTGACGCAGACGCTGGACGCCTCCAAGGAGCGGGAGAAGACCTTGTCGGAGAAGGTCAAGGTTGACAAGGCGCTGCTGGAGAGCATCGCAGTTACCCAGAACTCATTCAGAGATACTATGGAGCACTGGACCGAGGGTCTGGTGAATATTGCCGCAGTCATCGATGAGGAGCTGGCGCAGCTGGGGATGGAGGACTTTGGGTATCCCTCCGACGAGAATCTCCAACCCAGCGCCAAGCTCAGCCTGTTCTTCAAGGGCATGGCGACGACACTCCAGCGGCTCCGGGAGAGGATCCCAAAGCAGCTGGCCGACGAGTCGCGCAAAATATGCGCCGGGGTTCTCCAGAAGGTGCTGATGAAGGTGGCCTTCCGCAATCCAGGCCCCAGCTTCACCAACGTCCTCAAGTCCTTGCCGCCAGATGCCGATCGGGACGCACTCAAGGCCCTTGTCGCACCCATTGTGGACAAGGTGAGCGAGATCAAGAGGGTTGAGGGCGATCGCGTAGACTAGGCCGCTCATTTCTTCTTTTCCCTTGTCGCTGCTAATCACGTTTATGAAAACAGTCTGTTAGAGCTGCGACAAGTTATCTTGTAATATAACTTTATTTCTGTTATCACTTGCTATGTTATTTCCTCTACTAGATTCCTTCCTTTGTATGTTTTTACCCTACGCTTCTAGGGAACTTGTCGGCGCAGGCACCCGAGCCGCGAGCGCTGAGTGCGGAACGTCAGCAGCCTGCTGGCGGCGCTGCTTCCGACAAGAAACCTTGTCGCGACTAGATGCAGCACACTTAAGTTGTTGAGCGGACTCGAAACAAAGTAAGGGCGCAACTAGCCACGAGTTGGTTCCTCCGCGCACAGGTTTTCCATACAAAGCAGGGTCGTTCAAGGAAGATAACTCAAAAATTTAAAAACTGATTGCTCAAACTTTGGCAACTTAGCTTTTCTGTCGTTTGCTTCCCGGCAAGGCAAAACTTTGCTTGAACGACGCCTGGTCCATACCACAATCCTCTCCTTCCCCCCCGGCAAACTTGTGTGCGAGGGAACCTTCTTTTCCTTTGTTGAAAAAGAAGAAAGAAGAGAAAATAATGATATGGAGCCCTTCGGCTCGTTATTGCTTACCGGATGTAGGTGTTGCACAAAGTGTCAGATAACGCATGCAAGAAAGAAACTAATGCATGAAATGGACAAGTTGTGCGGAGCACATGGGGTTTTACTTATGCACGGGATCTGCGCCCGGCTTTGTACAAAGGATTACATGCAACAGCGGTAAGACTTGTACAAAAGGTGGTTGCCGGAACGGGTTCCGGCAACCGCGCCCTACGGGAAAAACTTATGAAGATGTTCTATGTTCCAGGAGTTGCTCACCGGAATGCCATCTTCGGTCTCAAGGCGGACAGCGCCGGGCCTAGTGACTCGTTTCACCCGATAAGGGCCTTCCCACTTCGGCGTCAACTTGTTGGAATTCTTGGCGGACTGAACGCGCCGAAGAACAAGGTCGCCTTCCTCGAAGCTTCTGGCCTTAACTTTGCGGCTATGGTAGCAGCGCAAAGCTTGCTGGTATCGAGCAGCTCGTACAGCAGCCTGAAGACGATCTTCCTCAAGGAGCAGCGCGTCGTCTTGTCGCAGCTGTTCTTGCTCAAGCTCATCATAAGCGAGCACTCGAGGCGATCCGTATACGAGTTCCGTGGGGAGAACTGCCTCTGCTCCATAGACTAGAGCGAAAGGCGTCTGGCCAGTGGCTCGATTTGGCGTCGTTCTGATCGACCAAAGAACCACTGACAGCTCCTCGTTCCAGTTTCTTCCGCACTTGTGCAGCCTGTCGAAAGTTCTGGTCTTGAGCCCGCGCAGCACTTCAGCATTTGCCCTCTCTGCTTGAACGTTGCTTCTCGGATGAGCAACAGAAGCGAAGCAGACCTTGGCGCCAAGGTCTTGGACGTACTGCATGAAGGTGCGGCTCGTGAATTGCGTGCCGTTGTCGGTGATGATCCTGTTAGGGATCCCAAAACGGCAAACAATTGACCTGAAGAACTTGACTGCTGACTGTGCTGTCACCTTCCTCACTGGCTGCACTTTCGGCCACTTTGTGAACTTGTCAATTGCGATGTACAAGTACTCAAAGCCCCTGACAGCTCGGGGGAAAGGGCCGAGGATATCGAGCCCCCAGACCGAAAATGGCCAGGATAAAGGGATCGTCTGGAGAGCTTGAGCTGGCTGGTTTATCTGTTTGGAGTGGAACTGGCACGCTTCACACTTGGTTACTTGTGCAGTTGCATCCTGGAGGGCTGTCGGCCAAAAGAAACCTTGCCGGAAAGCTTTGCCGGCAAGTGCTCTTGCGCCAATGTGGTGGCCACATATGCCTCCATGTATCTCTGCCAACAACTTTTGTCCATCTTCCCGGCAAATACACTTCAATTTCACACCGTTGAGTCTTCTTCTGTACAGTATGCTATCGACAAACTGGTACATACTTGACTGCCGGGCTACTTTTTCCGCTTCTTCTTGCTCTTCGGGAAGTTCTCCTGTCTGAAGGAAATGGACAATCTGTTGTGCCCATGCTAGAGCTTGTGGCTCGACAACAAGGACTAAAGGCACATCTGCTGCTGTGGGAACATCCGCTTCTACGGCAAGGACTTGCGGCCCTGCCGGAGCTTGATGTTCCCCGGCAAGCTTGCCGAAGCAAAACTTGTCGGGAGCGTCTGCTTCAACGGAACAAACCATAAGGCTTGCCGGAGCAGACTGCCCCTCAGCATCCTTGGTGTTGATCTTGGGGACTTTCTTGGCGGCGGCTTCAGGGAGCTCTGCCGGAAAGTAGTCACCAGAAACCAACTTCCTCTTCTTGCTTTGTCCAGTTGATGGTGTTATGGATGGTTGAGTCAACTTAAGCACAAAGATCCCTGGTTCCACAGGTAACTTTAGTGCGGCGCACTTTGACAGGCCATCAGCAATGTCATTCTGAGCTCTTGGGATATGCTCCATCTGTAGGCCATCAAAGTGCACTTCTAGCTTCCTCACTTCATCAACATATGCTTCCATCAATGGACTCTGGTAGTTCTTGTTCACTTGGCGGACAACAAGCTGTGAGTAACCCCTGACAATGAGCTTCTTGATCCCAAGGTCTGCTGCGATTCTGAGACCAGCAAGCAATCCTTCATACTCTGCAGTATTGTTGGTTGCTTGCTCCTTGGGAAAGTGCATCTGGACTACGTACTTGAGGTGATCTCCGGTGGGCGCGACAAGAAGCACGCCCGCACCGGTGCCTTGCAGCGAGAAGGCACCATCAAAGTACATCAGCCACTCTTTGCTTGCCTCTTTGACGGGGATGCTCGTCTCTGGAATTTCTCCATCTGGTGTTGGCGTCCATTCTGCTATGAACTCTGCCAATGCTCTGCTTTGGATAGTTGAAGTGCTCTCAAACTTGAGGCCAAAGCTTGACAGTTCCAGCGCCCACTCGACAATCCTGCCTGTCGCTTCTGGATTTTGCAGTATCCTCTTCAGCGGAAAGCGAGTGATGACTGTGATCTCATGTGCTTGGAAGTAATGGCGCAGCTTTCTTGAGGCCATGAGGAGGCCGAAAAGCAACTTCTGCACACCAGAGTACCTTGATCTAGCCCCCTATAGAAGGGAACTGACAAAGTAAACTGGACGCTGCACCATTCTCTTCTGCATCTTATCATGCTCCTGCGCAGATCCATCTCTGTCGGGACCAGAGCTTGTCGGCGAAGCCCCCTGCTTGTCGCTGGATGCATCTGCCGTGGTTGCTGGCTCATCATCTGCCTCCCTCTCCGCCACTAATGCAGCACTAACCACTTGATTGGTTGCCGCTATATACAGCAGCAACTTCTCTTGCGGCTTAGGTGCGACAAGTGTTGGAGTGGAGGACAGGTATCTCTTCAAGTCCTGCAGCGCAGCCTCCGCCTCCGGAGTCCATTTTATTGGACCTGCCTTTTTCAAAATTTTGAAAAATGGCAGGGCGCGCTCAGCAGATCTAGAGATAAACCTGCTGAGAGCAGCCACGCAATCGGCAAGCCTTCGTACATCCTTGATGCGCTTTGGTGCTTCGATCTGCTCAATGGCCTTGATCTTGTCGGGATTGGCTTCAATTCCCCGCTGAGACACGAAGAACCCGAGAAGCTTGCCGGAAGGGACTCCAAACACGCACTTCTCGGGGTTAAGCTTGAGGTTGATCTTGCGCAGATTTGCAAATGTCTCGTCTAAATCTTGAATCAGGGTCGCCCTGTTCTTGCTTTTGACCACTATGTCATCCATGTAGGCTTCCACATTTCTGTGCATCTGCGGCTCAAAAGCGTGGTGGACTACCCTTGCGAATGTTGAACCAGCATTCTTCAAACCGAAAGGCATCCGTACGAAGCAGTACGTGCCACACGGGGTGATAAATGCGGTTTTCTCTTCATCCTCTTCTGCCATGAAGATCTGATGGTATCCTGAGTATGCATCAAGAAATGAAAGCAAATCACATCCGGCTGTGGAGTCAACAATCTGGTCAATGCGCGGCAAGGGAAACGGGTCTTTGGGACAAACTTTATTAACATCAGTGAAGTCAATACAAAGCCTCCATTTCCCGTTAGCCTTGCGCACGACAACAGGATTGGCCAACCACGTGGGATGGAGCACTCCTCTGACAAGGCCTGCTGCTTCCAACTTCTTGATTTCTTCTGCGATGAATTCTTGGCGCTCCACTGCCTGTTTCCTGACTTTCTGCTTGACGGGCCGCGCATGAGGACAGACGGCAAGGTGGTGCTCAATTACTTTCCTGGGAACACCGGGGATATCAGACGGTTGCCACGCAAACACGTCGACATTCACTCGCAGGAAAGCGACGAGCGCGCTTTCCTATTTGGGGTCAAGAGTGGCGCTGATGGTGAAGGTACCACCAGTGCCGTCCTCCTTGGTGGACACCTTCTTGGTCTCAGGTGGAGCTGTCATTGCCTTCTTACACTTGCCGGTGGAGCTCGATGGTGCGTCCTCGACGGTAGCGCAGCACTCCGAAGAGGTGCGCTTGCCGGAGTGGGCATCAGAGCTCTTGCCGGACTTGGTCTTCTTCTTCCCCCCGGAAGCTTTAGCGGCAAGTGTCTTGCGTTCTGCTGCGGCTGCTGCTTCCCGATAGATCTTGTCGGCACAGATAAGAGCATCCTTCTTGTCGCCAGGGACAGAGATGACACTTATCGGGCCTGGCATTTTCAGTACGTTGTACGCATAGTGAGAGGCTGCCATGAACTTGGCGAGTGCCGGACGGCCAAGGATTCCATTGTAAGGTAATGGAAAGTCAGCAACATCAAATGTGACCTTCTCAGTCCTGAAGTTCAGCTCGCTGCCAAATGTTACCGGCAACGTGATCTTTCCCTTCGGCTTGCTTCTTCCTGGGTTGATTCCTTGAAATGTACCGGTCTCTTTGAGCTCGCTGTCAGGGATCTGGAGTTTCTGGAGCACCGCAGAGGAGATTAGGTTCAAGCCGGCCCCGCCGTCAACTAGCATCTTAGTGACCTTGAGGTTGCAGATTGTTGGTGAAACCAACATCGGTAAGCACCCGACCGCAGTTATGCGATCAGGGTGGTCCTCAATATCAAAGATGATAGGCATGCTGGACCATTTCAGAGGCTTGCGTGACTCGACGGGTGGTTCTACTGCATTAACTTCCCGCACCCACTGCTTGAGCTGGCGGTGCGAGATATGCAGAGAAGCACCACCGTCAACGCAAAGGACCTCTGTGGCTTTCTGAAACTCCTGCTCATCAGTCTCCTCATCATCCATGTCTTCATCATCGTCGTCATCTTCATCCTTGTCGCGGCCGCGAGGAGGTCTGTCTCCTTGTCGCTGCTTGGCCTTGCCGCGGCGTCCTCCTCGGCCGGGACGTTTCTTGTCGGATCCCCCAGCACCTTCCTGGGCCTTCTCCTTGTCGCGCCGCTCGTATTCAACTTTCTGTTGCTCAACAAGCTGCTCGACTTTCTTACAGTTCTGGAGATCATGGCCCTTGGTGCGGTGGACTTTCAATACTGCTTGTTGGTGCCGTCCTGCTTGTCGGCGACCGCCACCTCCGCGGCAACCTCCTTGCCGGAGTCACCAGCTTTGGCTTCCTTGGCGCCACCACCGTTGCCGGACTGCTCAACAACTAACACCTCTTTGCCTTTCCTCTTCCTGTTGTTCCGCCGCCGGTTTTTCCTTGCCGGGGCAGCATCTTCACTGTCAGATCCTCCCTCTCCTACATTCTCTCCGGGGAGTCTCCTCCCTTCCTCAGCACGTGCACACTTGTCAGCCAGTGCATATAACTCACTGACGTCCCTGATCTTGCACATCGCCATTTCCTCCCGCATCCTTCGGTTTCGCACGTTCTGATGGAACACGCTGATCACCGCGGCAGGGTGGACGTCTGGGATGTTGTGCTGCACACTGCTGAATCTCTGAATGTACTTGCGCAGGGGCTCTCCTTCCTTCTGGGCGAGCAGATGAAGATCACTCTCCTGGCCATGAGGCTTGTGTCCGCCTGTGAAGGCGCCGACAAACTGATGGCACAGATCAGCCCAAGAGGATATGGAGTTGTCCGGCAAGTGCATGAGCCAAGACCTGACGTTGGGCTTGAGCACTAGCGGGAAGTAGTTGGCAAGGATCTTGTCATCCCGTCCCCCAGCAGCCTGCACCGCAATGGTGTAAATGCTGAGGAACTTCGACGGATGCGTCTTGCCGTCGTACTTCTCCGGTACGTCTGGCTTGAAGTTCTTCGTGCCGGGCCACTGGACTTGCCGCAGCTCACGAGTGAACGCAGGGCAACCTACTGTGTACGGCAGATCGCCTGGTTCCCTTGGCGCATGCATGTCAACAGAGGGCCCAGTGCACTTGTCGGATTGACGTCGCGCTTCTCTTCGGCGCTCGATGCGAGTTCGAGCGT
Source organism: Triticum dicoccoides (assembly GCF_002162155.2). Taxonomy (NCBI): domain Eukaryota; kingdom Viridiplantae; phylum Streptophyta; class Magnoliopsida; order Poales; family Poaceae; genus Triticum; species Triticum dicoccoides. The sequence continues at coordinate 218,082,901 of NC_041382.1, read as the reverse complement.
CTTCTTGTTGTCGATCATGAAGAACTTGGCGCTGATCGCGACGAGCTCGTGGACCCGACGATGCGGTGGAGTCGCTGTCGAGGTGGATCCGGCGAGTCGGCGATCTTGGCCTTCGGGGCGGTGATTGCATGGTAGTTGCACCTCCACCCATTTCGTTTCCACCGGCTCGCGCCCGGCAACCCTGCCGCGGTGGCGACGCGCTCGGCCGCCATGGAGTGTCGCCGTTGGCATAGCCGATGAGACTCTGAATGGTGGCCCTCCATTCGTCGATCTTGTCCGACGTCGGAGGGTAATCTAGGAGCAGTTGAGCTCGCGCCAAAGCTTCTGCTGGAGTGGTGGGTGGCAGTGGCGGACGGCGCGAGGAGCGGGACGTGCTCGGACTTCTAACTATGTTAGAAGGAGCAGTATCCCGTCCAGGCGACCGTGCCCCGCTCGTGCCAGCACGCTGGCGTGCATGCTGGTCTTGAGCGCCCCAAGATCCACCAGCTTGGTCTTGGCCTATCATGCGTATGGCACTGCAAGTGCCACGATGCTGTTTGTCTTGTGCCTCCTGAGAGTGGCGTGGAACATGTACAGTCGCCGAGGTTTGTGCAGCCTTGTCCTTGGACCTGGCAGCATCATAAGCTTCCTCGTCGATGTCCATTCTTCCGCCGGCGTCCATTCCACCACCCGTTTGCTCCAACGGTGGCGGAAGTGACGTGGACGGAGTGGCTGCCGCCGAAGTCTTCTTCTTCGGTGGCATGTTGTGAAGGGAATGAAGATCTAGCTCGTGTGAACGCCGGATCAGGTTCACACAATCTCGACGCCCCCTACCTGGTGCGCCAAAGATGTCGGGGAAACTGATCCACGAACACCTATGGGGCCGGCGGACCGGGCCCCTTTCGGTTCGGTGGGGGGCGGAGATCACATGAAGAGCAGATCGAGGTGAAGCACACGAGCAGTTTACCCAGCTTCGGAGCTCTCCGGAGAGATAACACTCCTACTGCTGCTTGTTTGATTATCTTGTGTTCTTGCTCCAGAGAGAGAGCGTAGTGTTTTTCTGGGTTACGAATGAGTCGACCCCCGCGAACCTCCTCTACGTTGCGCATGGGCCTCCTTTTATACGCTAAAGGGGTCACCGACAGGTGGCAACGCAGAGAAGGGTACAAATGTAAAAAGTGAGGTGGTTGGTACAGTTACTTGTACAGTGCACCCTACCTAACCCTGACGGTAGGGGACAAGGGCATTAAATGCCCGTCTGAGTCGCCCAAACAGTGCAGAAAAGGACCGTTAGGGGCGCCACCGTTCGCCACGATGGCGATCTTGTCAGCTTCGCATGCCACTGCGCACCGCTGGCTGCACAGCCTCCCGCCACGCGCGCCTGGAGAGGCCCCCAGAGCGACACGTTGGTGGATGCGCTGGAGCATGGGAACAGAGTGGCCGCCTGCTGCGGCAAGCGCCTTGCCGCTGTTGTTATCTTGTCGGGTCCGGAAGCTTGTCGCTCACCGGGCCTCGAGGTACCTTGGTTGGTCTTCCCGGCAAACTCCTCTTGCCGGGGCCTTGTTGCCTTGCCGGAGCGCGTGGCACGTCGCGGCAAGTTCCTTGGAGTGCCTTCGTTGGCCTTCCCGGCAAGCTCCTCTTGCCGGGGCCTTGTCTCCTAAGCTTAAATACTTTGTTCTTGAATGGCTCCAAGGGAACCACGGAGGATTTTGGCGTTCGCCCGGCAAGCCTTGCCGCGGGGTGCTGCAATTGCCCGTGCGCAAGTTCGGGGTACTAGGGTACCCCTATTCTAGTACACCGACAATCTCATTACCGGAAGTCTCTTTACTCGTTCCGTAATGCATCATACCATAACTAACTCATTAGTTATATTGCTTGCAAGGCTCATAGTGATGTGTATTATCGAGAGGGCCCAGAGATACCTCTTGATACACGGAGTGGAAAATCCTAATCTCGATCTATGCCAACTCAACAAACACCATCGGAGACACCTGTAGAGCATCTTTATAATCACCCAGTTACGTTGTGATGTTTGATAGCACACAAGGTATTCCTCCGATATTCGAGAGTTGCATAATCTCATAGTTAGAGGAACATGTATAAGTCATGAAGAAAGCAATAGCAATAAAACTAAATGATCATTATGCTACGCTAACGGATGGGTCTTTTCCATCACATCATTCTCTAATGATGTGATCCCGTTCAACAAATGACAACACATGTCTATGGTTAGGAAACTTAACCATCTTTGATTAACGAGCTAGTCTAGTAGAGGCATACTAGAGACACTCTGTTTGTCTATGTATTCACACATGTACTAAGTTTCCATTTAATACAATTCTAGCATGAATAATAAACATTTATCATGATATAAATAACAACTTTATTATTGCCTCTAGGGCATATTTCTTCAAGAAGTGTGGTATGAGTAGGTTGGGACCGTGACAGTGTCCGAATCACATCTAACAAATGATTTGTAACAACAAAAGAGGGTCTAACCTTCTCTGCACATGCCAGAAACTTCCTCCCACTGTCCACATATTCAAATGCAATTATCTTCATGCCTGGAGATTGATGGTGACAACGAGCAGATAGATTTTCAGCCACCCCGCTCCATTCGTTGCCACTTATGGTCCTAGGGAGCTACAGGAGGAAGAAATGACTCAAATCGACCACAGGTAAAATCCTTCATTCCGATTCATAGCCCGAGAGAGAGAAGAGAGGCATACCCGGGTGGTGAAGGAGTCTGAGAAGGAGGAGGAACCGCTGGAGAGGTCTTTCAAGAAGACCATGGCGACCCCGACGGTAGGATGAGAGACGGCGATAGCGAGGAAGTGGCTATAGCTTAGGAAGGAAGGAAGGAAGGAGGAAACAAGGGAAATGTGACTTGTGGTCGGGGAGAAAAGGGGGTGGGGAAGGGGGTGGGGCCGGGGGTAGATATTTTGGCGGTAGGCCAAAATTTTGGAAATGTCGAGGGACACTTTGCGCGCAGTGCCGCCAGACCATTCACTTTGAACAATTATGTGCTTTGTTTGGACATTTTTATGCATTAATTGAGTTTTCAATGCATTTATGTGCATAATTCAACTTTAACTACATGCACATGCTCTAATGCATATAAATTGGTTGTAAATTCAAATTTGTGCCCTTGGTTGCATGCTTAGGTCCCATGCAAGAAATGGGAAGTGAATGTCAAACACCCTGCCACGGTCACTCGGCCGCAAACATTGAGATACCTGGTTTTTAAATTCTAGTAAATCCAAAGCTCGTCTGAAATTTATGAAACTTGGCATGCTATCATGGAGCGGCATCAACATGTCATGGTAAATTTTTTTGTCCCATTTGGGGCAGGTTTGGGGATATGCTTCTCACAAACTAGAGCTTCTCACAACAAGTCTGATGGTTTCTGTAGGGAACATCCCACCTTTGGGGACAAAACGATATCCATTGCCTCTTATTGCTTTCAAAATTTATCTCGTGTCAACATAGAACAACAGGAGTGTTGTGTCAATTTTTGGGATTTTTCGGGGTTCGTTTGGACATTTTTAAGTGTTAGTTGGGTATTCAATGCATTTACGTGCATAATTCAAATTTTAACTACATGCACATGCTCTAATGCATATAAATTAGTTGAAAATTCAAATTTGTGCCCTTGGTTGCATGCTTAGGTCCCATGCAAGAAGTGGGAAATGAACGTCAAAGACCCTGCCACGGTCACTCGGCCACAAACATTGAGATACTTGATTTTTAAATTCTAGTAAATCCAAAGCTCATCTAAAATTCATGAAACTTGGCATGCTATCATGGAGGGGCATCAATGTGTCGTGGTAAACTTTTTGTCCCATTTGGGGCAGGTTTGGGGATATGCTTCTCACAAACCAGAGCTTCTCACAACAAGCATGATGGTTTCGGTAGGGAAAACCGCACCTTTGGGGACGAAACGATATCCATTGCCTCTTATTGCTTTCAAAAAATTTCTCGTGTGAACATAGAACAACAGGAGTGTTGTGTCAAGTTTTAGGATTTTTTGGTGTTCGTTTGGACATTTTATGCATTAACTGAGTTTCTAATGCATTTATGTGCATAATTCAAATTTGAACTACATGCACATGCTCTAATGCATATAAATTGGTTGAAAATTCAAATATGTGTCCTCAATTGCATGCTTAGGTCCCATGCAAGAAATGGGAATGAATGTCAAACACCCTGCCACGGTCACTCGGCGGCAAACATTGAGATACCTGGTTTTTAAATTCTAGTAAATCCAAAGCTCGTCTGAAATTCATGAAACTTGGCATGCTATCATGGAGTGGCATCAACATGCCGTGGTAAATATTTTGTCCCATTTGGGGCAGGTTTTGGTATATGCTTCTCACAAACCAGAGCTTCTCACAACAAGCTTGATGGTTTTGGTAGGGAACGTCCCACCTTTGGGGATGAAATGATATTCATTGCCTCTTATTGCTTTCAAATTTTTTCTCGCGTCAACATAGAACAACAGGAGTGTTGTGTCAATTTTTGGGATTTTTCAGACTTCGTTTGGACATTTTTATGCATTAACTGAGTTTTCAATGCATTTATGTGCATAATTCAAATTTGAACTACATGCACATGCTCTAATGCATATAAATTGGTTGAAAAATCAAATCTGTGTCCTTGAGTGCGTGCTTTGGTTCCATGCCAAAAATGGGAATGAATGTCAAACACCCTGCCACAGTTACTCGGCTGCAAACATTGAGATGCCTAGTTTTTAAATTCTAGTAAATGCAAAGCTCGTCTGAAATTCATGAAACTTGGCATGCTATCATGGAGCGGCATCAACATGTCGTGGTAAATTTTTTGTCCCATTTGGGGCAGGTTTGGGGATATGCTTCTCACAAACCAGAGCTTCTCACAACAAGCGTGATGGTTTCGGTAGGGAACGCCCCACCTTTGGGGACAAAATGATATCCATTGCCTCTTATTGCTTTCAAAAAATTTCTCATGTCAACATAGAACAAGAGGAGTGTTGTGTTAATTAGTGGGATTTTTCAGGGTTCGTTTGGACATTTTATGCTTTAGCTGAGTTTTCAATGCATTTATGTGCATAATTCAAATTTGAACTACATGCACATGCTCTAATGCTTATAAATTGGTTGAAAATTCAAATATGTGTCCTTCGTTGCATGCTTAGGTACCATGCAAGAAATGGGAATGAATGCCAAACACCCTGCCACGGCTACCCGGCCGCAAACATTGAGATACCTACTTTTTAAATTCTAGTAAATCCAAAGCTCGTCCGAAATTCATGAAACTTGGCATTCTATCATGGAGTGGCATCAACATGCGGTGGCAATTTTTTTATCCCATTTGGGGTAGGTTTGGGGATATGCTTCTCACAAACCAGAGCTTCTCACAACAAGCGTGATGGTTTCGGTAGGGAACGTCCCACCTTTGGGGACGAAACTATATCCATTGCCTTTTATTGCTTTCAAAATTTTTCTCGTGTCAACATAGAACAACATGAGTGTTGTGTCAATTTTTGGGATTTGTCGGGGTTCGTTTGGACATTTTTATGCATTAATTGAGTTCTCAATGCATTTATGTGCATAATTGAAATTTGAACTATATGCACATGCTCTAATGCATATAAATTGGTTGAAAAATCAAATCTGTGTCCTTGGGTGCATGCTTAGGTCCCATGCAAGAAATTGAAATGTATTTCAAACACCAGGGCACCGTTGATTGCCGGAAAAACATTGAGATACTTGTTTTTAAATTCTAGTAAATCCAAAACTCGTCTGAAATTCATGAAACTTGGCATGCTTTCATGGAATGGCACCCGACATGTTGTGGTATTTTCGTGTCCATTTTGAGAGAAGGCGCACTCGAATAACAACCAACAAACGCATTTTGAAAAAATAGCTGCCACTTTAATATCTCAAACGGTTGTATAATTCCAATTGTGTGTGTTCTGTTAACCATTCACGTGAAGCCACATGTCTTCGTTTAATGGCTATAGGAGGTGCCGTGCAGACAGCTGCTTGACCTTGACCAAACAGGTGGCGTGCGAGCGATGTCCGGTGCGCAGGCTGACCGAGAGGCGTGCAAACTGTCCTCCAATGCGCAGGCTCGCCGGGAAGCGTGCGAGTTGTACATTGTGCAGGCTCACTGGGAAGGGAGCCCTTTGACTTCCATGGCTGCCTGCCTTCCTCTCCATTAATGGCACCCGAACCGCTGTTTAATACGGGCGGCCTTACTGTTCGCCTCCTATTCCCCTCCCTCCCGCAGACCTCCACCAATGCCATGGCGCAGAATGACCATCTGCCATTAGTTTTCAAGTTTGGTGAAGTCGACTCTGAGCCGGAGGAGATAGAAAAAGGACGAATGGGGCCTCATGGACATGGCCCAAAACGAGCTGGCCACGGTGGTTGCTTCCCCTGCTCCTATCCCAGCTCCCATCCCCGCGCCCGCACCAGCGACCATCCCCGTAGCATTGTCGGACTGGTCGCCGAGCACTATTGCAGAGCTAGAAGCCACGAGCATCAGCGAGGTCTCCGCGGACCCACGCGAGCTCGTGTATATGCCAGCGCCAGCGCCCGTGCTTGTGCCCGTGCGCGCCCCTCCACCCACCGTGGCGCCGACCACTGTGCGTTTGGCTGCACCCGCCGCGCCCGTGCTCCTGCCCGTGCGCGCCCCTCCACCCACTGCGGCACCGGTCCTCGTGCGTTTGGCTGCACCCACTGCGCCCATGCCCGTGCCCGTGGGCGCCCCCCAGCGGCATGGGACGATGCCGTCGACCGCTACCTCTCAACGGCGCCAGTTGTCGTCCTCCCGTGCCCCGCACGTCAATTGCGCGACGACATGATGTTTGATTGACAAGTGAAGAACATTCTATGCTTCCTTGAAGACTTCAACAACGGCGTCCCGGAGGACGACAATGACAACGACGGTGCGGCACGCCGCCTCTGCCGCCGCCAGAAATAGGTTTTTTAGGGTTTAATGCTGTATCTCGAATTCTCGATCATATGAATATAAATTCGCAGTGTGACTGACTGAAAGATATGATTTGAACGAACTTGCGTTTTTCTCTTTTAATGTACAGACTTATCAAACTATTTTATTTTGAAAAAAAAACGTCAATGGTATTTAAATATAAAACACTCATCGCAAACGTTTTGGTTAGAACACCTGTATGCAGACCGACAGCTTCCCCAGGAAGCCAAGGAAAAATGTGCCGAGCAGGATTTTTGCAGCTCTTGATCACAAACATTTTAGATAGAACACCCATATGCAAAGTGAGAGTTATGGTCTTCCCTTGCAATGCAGGATTTGTGCATCCCTTCAACGCTAACGGTTGTTTTGCATGACCCGTGTGTAACCACGTAGAAACAATTGGGTAAGATTTGCATCTATCATTTTGGATATGTTTCCATTTTTCAATCTGGAAAGATTGACATTTGTTTATCTAGTAACATTGCCATTTGTCAACCTTGTAACACTGCGATTTGTCAAAATATGCAGCTAAAAATCACTAGCACTATCTATTTTTTGCAACTAAAATCACTAGCACTGTTCATATGGACACCACTAGCAGGCATGAGTTGATGGATGCATATGCAAATGTACCATTGATTACATACAACGAGCCATCAACCCACAACGACAACGAGGATACACGTTGGATTATAGATCATTTCCAACAAAACATTCTAGTAAAGTAAAGTTTTTCTCACATAACAAATAACAAAGCGATGAAATGAACTTCAGCTCAACCACTCGTCGGCGTTGGACATTCTTGCTTTGAACCAAATGTGATTCTCTAGGAAGGGCCAGCTACTGTCAATCTCGAGACCGACACAGGACTGGTCATCCAGGCTAAAGCGGCCTATGCCAGGACCCATATTGGGACAGTAGGGAAGCATATCAATGTCCGAGGTATATATACAATTGCTTCTCATAAATGGTAGTAACGTTGTGTCAACAGCAGCTGGATCGCCTTCCACCATCATTGGATAGTTTTGTCCAAGGAAGAGTGAGTTTCCTCCAAGACTTCCAATACTGAACCAGGGAGAAGGTGTTGGCGCTAGTACACTAGTATCCATCTCGAATACCCTGCAACGAATGTTGGAATAGGTCTGGAGAGTGCGACCATGCGAGACAACACCTGCTTCCTTTGTAACATCAACAATGCCCTGTATAGAGACAAGAAGAGGTGATCCATCGGAATAAGTTTCTAGGCACCACAAAGTATATGGGTCCTGCTCGTCCTCATGCTCGTGATCATCAACATCATCATCCCCCCTTGGTTATAAAAATTTTCATGTATAGGTGGTGGAATGTTCACAGGAGCTTGGAAACATAAGAAGGTTAATTAGTAAAGAGAAACTAGCTAACCCGCATGCATGTGGATGAAACAATTATAATTACAATGGAAGACAAACGTACCGAAAGCATCAGGATTCCATGCAAAAACAGTGCCACGCGTGGTGGCAGCAAACACAAGACCCTCGTATTGATTTGCATCACAATACTCATCCGTGTACAGAAATTGATTTTTGAGCAATATCCATCTAGGCATGGAAGTAATGACGGCAACAAGTTGTCGAAGATAGCAACAACATCATAGTTTGTGTAATCCCAAGAGATGTTGGGAACTCGACAAATTGCAATCTTCCGTAGACGACAGTCACCATGATCGTATTTGAACTCATGTAGAATACCGGTGTACTCAACCTCTGGTCAGTCTGAGATTTTTGGAAGTGGAACCCGGTGACGAGTGTACACATTCACAAGTTCCCACTTGCGGTTGCACCCAATATAAACAACCCGATCTCCATTTGTGCCTGCCCAAGCCTTGCCCTCAAGCGATGGCATCTTAACATCACACGTATCATTATAAAGCAGCATCAACTTGCACAAGGCGAGGCTTCTCTCGTCCCCACGCCAGTCAACAGGGACACGACGAAGAAGATAGGGGAGATCAAAGTGCTCCTGGACCCTTGGGTTCCTTGTAATGATGTTATTAGTTGAGTCGAGAATGGTCTTGAATGAACCTGCCATGCTAGCCGAGGTGATGACATTGCATCATTCAATGAGTTCCTCCACCACATCATCTTTTAGATTGGGGCAAGAATAACGGGGTCGTTTCCGGCCTATTCCCTCCAGGGACAAGATGATCGAACAATGGCAGAAGGAAGGGTGAAGGAAAATGGAGGGAGGAAGAGCGTGCGACAGCAGTTCCAAATCGAGAGGGAAAGGCAAAGAGGTGGTGGACGGTTTCCATGGTACAAGAAGAGGCTAGTGGGGAGAGAACGGTTGCCACAGAGGTCACACACTGACGACAAGGCCGAGTGAACTGCATGCCGTATATCGCACACACCTTGATCTGGCTGACAGTTTCTTTTGTGTTGCCTAATCACAAACAGTTCATCCGAGTGAACCGTTTGCTATACATCGCACACACCTTGATCTGGCTGACCGTTTCTTTTGTGTTTCCTAATCACAAACAGTTCATTCGAGTGAAACGTATGCTGTACATCGCACACACCTTCATTTGGCTGCCCGTTTCTTTTGTGTTGCCTAATCACAAATAGTTCATCCGAGTGAACCGTATGATGTACATCGCACACACCTTCATCTGCCTGCCCATTTCTTTTGTGTTTCCTAATCACAAACAGTTCATCTGAGTGAACCGTATGCTGTGTATCACACACACCTTCATCTGGCTGCCCGTTTCTTTTGTTCCTCCTCATCGCAAATAGTTAATTGAACTGAAGGTATGCCCTGCATCGCACACGGAACTAAAATCCAAACCATGTTTGATGCATCCGTCATCGCAAATGTTTTGCACCTTTTTTGACGGTTTTTTGACACCATTGTTTGTGATTATTGCATCGCACACAGTTTTCATCGAAGGGTCTTTGATCGTAGTGTCGCGTTAGCAGCATCCTGCAGTAGTGTATGGTCCAGAAAAAATCTCCAAAAAGTTTCGCTATGTTTGGACTCTGTTTGGTATTGATTTTCCGTGAAATAAAAAAGAAGCAAAAAACAACAAATAGCACTGGCACTATGTCAACAGGTTAGTCCCAAAAAATGATATAAAGTTTCTATAAATTGATTGTAAAACATCCAAATAATGATAATATAACAACATGGAACAATCAAAAATTATAGATACGTTGGAGACGTATCAGCATCCCCAAGTTTAATTCCTGCCCATCCTCGATTAGGTAAATGATAAAAACATAATTTTTGATGTGGAATGCTACCTAACATGTTCATCACATATTCTTTTCTTTGTAGCATGGACATTTGGACTTTTATATGATTCAAAGCAATAGTCTAGTTTTGACATGAAGATTTCAATACTCAAGCATTTCTACAAGCAACCATGTCTTTCAAAATATCAACACTAAAGCAAGTTATCCCTAGCCCATTATGCTCAGTCATTGGTCCATTCATGAAACACACTCACATATTAGCTACACCCAATGCTCAAGTACGATCATAGTGCCCCTTAGTTGGTGCTTTATAAGAGAAGATGGAGACTCAAGTAAAAATAAAAATTGCATAAAGTAAAAGAAAGGCCCTTCGCAGAGGGAACTAGGGATTTGTAGAGGTGCCAGAACTCAAAGTGAAAAAGATAGAGATAAAAACATTTTGGGTGGCATGCTTTTCCTGTCAACGAAAACGATCGAGTAGTTCCGAATACTTTCCATGCTAGATATATCATAGGCGGTTCCCAAATAGAAAATAAAGTTTATTCCTTTTCCCACCATACTTTCACTTTCCATGGCTAACCGTATCCACGGGTGCCTTACATACCAACACTTTCCAAGGAATTTCTTATTTGACAACATAAAGTAAATTCATTTTTCATTTCGGTATTGGGCATCCCTAATACCTTTGTCGTACTCTCATGCAATGACAAGTGAATAAACACTCATCGTGAGAATAACACATCTAGCATGGAAATATATCAGCCATCCCTTACCATTTCATGAGCGGTACGAGCACACAAAGGATAAGTTTATTTTGAAAATTAGAGATGGCACATAAAAATTTGCTTATAATGGAAAAAGAATACCACATATAGGTAGGTATAGTTGACTCATATGGCAAAACTGGTTTAAAGGATTTTGGATGCACAAGTAGTGATCATACTTAGTGCAAATGAAGGCTAGCAAAAGATTGAGAAGCATCCAACCAAGAAACAAAAAATCATGTAAGCGAGCATTAAGCATAACTAACACCGAATAATGCACTATAAGTAGGATGTAACTTCATTGCATAACTATTGACTTTCATGCTTGCATAGGGAATCACAAACCTTTACACCAATATTCTTACTAAAGCATAATTACTCATAAACATGACTCACATATTATACCATCATATCACAAAACTATTACAAGGAATCAAGTTTATTTTGTCCAATGATCTTCATGAAAGTTTTTATTATATCCCTCTTGAATATCTATCACTTTGGGACTAATTTCATATGTTGCATTTGATAGCTCAAACAAATCTAAGTGAAGAACATGAGCATAAAAAAATTCTTCTCTCAAAATAATTTATGTGAAGCAAGAGATAATTTCTTAAAAAAATTACTAACTCTAGAATAAATCTAAGTGAAGCATGAGTGCATGTCTTCAAAAATAACAAAGCACACCATTCTCAAAAAGATATAAGTGAAGCATAGAGCAATTCCATAGCTCAAAAAGATTTAAGTGAAGCATAGAGAGCAATTCTAACAAGTCATAGCATAATTTTGGCTCTCTCAAATAGGTGTGTCGGATTCATGACTACAAATACAAAGCAAAACAAGCAAAGACTCATATCATACAAGATGCTCCAAGAAAAACTCATGATATGTGACGAATAAAAATATAGCTCCAAGTAAAATACCGATGGTCGTTAGAAGAAAGAGGGGATGCCGCTCGGGCATCCCCAAGTTTGTTGCTTTCTTATCTTTAGATAATAGCTTGGGATACCATGGGAATCACCAAGCTTAGGCTCTTCTTACTCCTTGTTCCTTCATCCATCGTAAATATCACCCAAAACTTGAAAACTTCAATCACATAAAACTCAACAAAACCTTCCTGAGATCCGTTAGTATAAGAAAGCAAATCACTATTATAAGTATTGTTTCAAACCCATTCGTATTTTATTTTTGAATTATATCTACAGTATTCCAACTTTGCTATGGCTCAAACCCCTCAAGAGACTCCATAGATAAATCAAAATAAGCACACAACACAAAGAAAACAGAATCTGTCAAAAACAGAACAGTCTATAGCAATCTGAATATTTCGAATACTTCTGTAACTCTGAAAATTCTGAAAAATTAGGACAACGTGGGAAATTCGTATATTAATCTTCTGCAAATAGAATCAGTATTTTATCACGCATCTGTTAAAAATGATAATTATTTTTCTGGGCACAAAAGTTTCTATTTTTCAGCAACATCAAATCAGCTATCACCCAACATGATCCCAAAGGCTTTGCTTGGCACAAACACTAATTAAAACACAAAAAAAACACAATCATAACAGTAGCATAATTGTGCAAACACTCAAGAACAGAAAGAAAAAGACAAAAATAAATTTTATTCATTGGGTTGCCTCCCAACAAGCGCTATCATTTTATGCCCCTAGTTATGCATAACGTAATGATCTAAGTATTGCCATCTTTGTTTTGAGATCCATAAGATGCCCTCATGATTGATTCATATGGTGGCTTAATTCTTGTTCTAGGGAAGTGTTCCATACCCTTCCTTATTGGAAATTGAAATTTAATATTGCCTTCTTTCATATCAATCACGGCACCAATAGTACATAAAAACGGTCTACCAAGAATAATTGGACAAGATGGATTGCAATCAATATCAAGAACAATAAAATCTATGGGCACATAATTCCTATTTGCAAGAATAAGAACATCATTAATTCTTCCCATAGGCTTTTTAATAGTAGAATCCGCCAAGTGCAAATTTAAAGAACATTCTTCAATATCGGTAAGACCAAGCACATCACATAAAGATTTCGGAATTGTAGAAACACTAGCACCCAAGTCACATAAAGCAAAACACTCATAATTTTTATTCTCGACTTTGTTAGTATGTTCCCATTCATCATGCAATTTTCTAGGAAATGAAATCTCTAATTCCAACTTTTCTTCCAAAGCTTTCATCATAGCATCAACAATATGTTTAGTAAAAGCTTTATTTTGTTCATAAGCATGGAATGAATTAATCATGGATTGCAACAAATAAATACAATCAATCAAAGAGCAATTATCATAATTAAAGTCTTTGTAATCCAAAAGAGTGGGCACATCAATAGTTAAAGTTTTGACCTCTTCAAACCAACTTTTATCAATTTTCTCAACAAGATTTTCACCCTCCGAATAGCTAAAGTTCACTCTTCTTAAGTCCCTTTATTATCAATCTTAATTTTACTAAACAAGGAATGAATAGAAGAGACACCAATCACTTTAGGTTCTTCATCACTATCATGAAAGCAATCACTAGAAAACGCCTTTTCTAAAAGTTCTCTTTTAGCTCTAAGCATAGTGGTTCTTTTCTTACTTTCATCCATAGAAACATATGAAGCTTTAATTGATTCTTCAACCTTAGGCACAAAAAATTTCATGTTGAGATTTTCCACATCATGAAAAATTCTATCATTGCTTCTAGACATATCATCAATCTTACTAAACTTTTCTTCTATCGTAGTATTAAAATTCTTTTGAACATTGATAAATTCTTTAATATTACTCTCAAGATCAGAGTTGTTCCTATTATTATAATAAGGATTACCATAGAAATTACCATAATTATTAGAGGAATTTCCTACAAAAGGTCTAGGATTAAAATTACCTCTATAAGCATTGTTATTAAAATTGTTTCGCGAGACAAAATTCACATCTACGGCATCACTATTTAGCTCAATAAAAGTAGACAAAGGCACATCATTAAGATTAATAGGAGCATTTTTATTATCAACGAACTTCATAAGAGCATCAACTTTTTCACTCAAAGAATTTATTTCTTCCACCAAATTAACCTTTTTACTAGTAGGAGTTCTTTTGGTATGCCATTGTGAATAATTTGCCATAATATTATCAAGCAATTTAGTAGCTTCACCCAAAGTAATTTCCATAAAAGTACCCCTCGTGGCGGAATCTAAAAGATTTCTAGAAACAAAATTTTAAACCATGAGTAGGACAGACAATTTCTAAGCATCAATTTCATTCTTTCCCAAGATTGTGCAACATGTTCATGCTCAAATTCCTTAAAATTCATGATATGCGTCCGAAGGGAAATAAATTTTGCGGGCGGAAAATATTTAGTAATAAAAGCATCTTTGCACTTATCCCGAAGATTGATACTATTGCGAGGCAAAGAAGAAAACCAAGTTTTTGCATGATCTCGCAAAGAAAACAGGAAAAATGTCAACTTCACAATATCATTGTCCACATCTTTTTTTTCTTTTGCATATCACATAATTCCAAGAATGTGTTAAGATGGGACGTAGCATCCTCATTAGGAGTACCGGAAAATTGATCTTTCATGACAAGATTCAAAAAAGCGGCATTAATATCACAAGACTCCACACTAGTGGCGGGAGGAGCAATAGGAGTGCTAATAAAATCATTCTTGTTGGTATTGGAGAAATCACACAACTTGGTGAGTCATCGGGACTATGCAACAAGATTGCACTCAAAAATAGATCTGACGAGAAAACAACGAACGCAAAAGAGGGCGAATAAAATGGCAAATTTTTGTGAAGTCGGGGAGAGGAAAACGAGAGGCAAATGGAATATAATGTAAATTGCAAGGAGATGAGATTTGTTATTAGAAACTTGGTAGATATTGATGATGTCTCCTCGGCAACGATGCCAGAAATTCCCGTTTGATGCTGCTTGAACTACGTCGGTATTTCCCCAAAGAGGAAGGGATGATGCAGCACAGGTACAATAGGTATTTCCCTTAGTGATGAGATCAAGGTTATCGAACCAGTAGGAGAACCACGTAACACCACGTAAATAGGTCCTGCACACAAAGAACAAATACTTGCAACCCAACGTAAGAGAGGGGTTGTCAATCCCTCACGGGTAAAAAGATAGGTAAAATTGTAGTAGATTAGATAAATAGATCTCACGGGAAAACGAGATAAAATAAATAATAATAAATTGTAGCAAGGTATTTTTGTATTTTTGGATTAATAGATCTGAAAATAAAAGCAAATAAAAATAGATCACGAAGGGAAATGTAATAAAGAAGAGACGGGGGCCGTAGATTTCACTAGTGGCTTCTCTCGATAAAAATAGCATACAGTGGGTAAACAAATTATTGTTGGGCAATTGATAAAACTTCAAATAATCATGACGATATACAGGCAATGATCATTATATAGGCATCGAATCCAAGATTAGTATACCGACTCCTGCCTGCATGTACTATTGTTACTCCACACATCGACCGCTATCCAGCATGCATCTAGTGTATTAAGTTCATGGAGAAACGAGGTAATGCAATAAGAATGATGACGTGATGTAGACAAGATCTATTTATGTAGAAATAGACCCCATCTTGTTATCCTTAATAGCAATGATACATACGTGTCGGTTCCCCTTCTGTCACTGGGATCAAGCACCGTAAGATCGAACCCATCACAAAGCACCTCTTCCCATGGCAAGAAAAATTGATCTAGTCGGCCTAACTAAACCAAAGATTCGAAGAAGAAATACGATGCTATAAGTAATCATGCATATAAGAGATCAAAAGACTCAAATAACTTTCATGGATAAAAACATAGGTCTAATCATAAACTTGAAGTTCATTGGATCCCAACAAACACACCACAAAAAGATTTACATCAAATGGATCTCCAAGAGACCATTGTATTGAGAATCAAAAGAGATAGAGAGGAAGCTATCTAGCTACTAACTACAAACCCGTAGGTCTACGATGAACTACTCACGCATCATCGGAGATGCACCAATGAGGATGATGAACCCCTTCGTGATTGTGTCTAGATTGGATCTGTGGTTTCTAGAACGTGCGGCAGCTGGAATTGATTTTCGTTGACTCCGCTAGGGCTTCTAGAATATTGGGGTATTAAGAGAGCAAAGAGGCGGTGCGGGAGGCCACCGAGGTGGGCACAACCCACCTGGGCGCTCTTGGGCCCCCAGGCGTGCCCTGGTGGGTTGTGATCCCCTCGGAGCACCCCTCTGGTGAGGGAGTCCTGGATTAGAGGGTCGTTGGATGTCCGAACAATTTGATATGGGCCGGACTGATGGGCCGTGAAGATACAAGCAGAAGATTTTCCCCCGTGTCCGGGTAGGACTCCTATATGCATGGATGGCAAGATTGGTGTCCGGATATGTTGTTTCCTTCCCCCAACAAACTGACTCTGTACAACCCTAGGCCCCTACGGTGTGTATATAACCAGAGGGTTTAGTCCGTGGAGGCTATCTGAATTCTCATAGGTAGACAGCTAGGGTTTAGCCATTTCAATCTCGAGGTAGATCAACTCTTGTAACCCCTATATTCATCAAATACAATCAAGCAGTACGTAGGGTTTTACCTCCATTAAGAGGGCCCGAACCTAGGTAAACATTGTGTCCCATTTGTCACTTGTTACCATCGATCCTCAGACACACAGTTCAGGACCCCCTACCCGAGATCTGCCGGTTTTGACACCGACATTCGTGCTTTCATTGAGAGTTCCATTGTGTTGTCGATAGAAGAATCGATGGCTCGCCTTGTCATCAATGACGACATCTCTTCTAGAAGGAGCTTAGCTTTAGGACAGGTTCTCCAGCTCGGCCGATTCACCGTAGGCACCCACACGACCATCAAGCTAACGGCGCCCCCCGCGATCGCCAAACATCACCTACGCATCGGTCTCGAATACTCTGAAAAGATGGATCTAGCGGACATCTCATCCTTAAACGAGTTGCTAGATCGCATCGCTGCCCTGGGGCTTGCAACAGATTATGATCGGATTAGGATCAAACCCAATCGGAGAGAAATCAATTCCCTGCCGATCACTCACCTAGTAGCGGTCGTCGAGGAACGAGCCGAAAACACCTCTTCCCCTAAGTTAAAGACCATCTATGTTCCGATCTCTGAGCCCCTCGAGCCGGACACCCTCCCTCGGGGTGAGACCTCATGTCCCCCGAGCTCAGGGTCAGACATAGGACCCGGAAAGCACTTGGATCTTCCCAGACCAGAACTTGCGACCTCAGAGATTTTCCAAGCTCCGGATTCAATATTGGGTCAGTATTCAGGTTTTAGCCCACCCACCCACCACAATCAATACTCTCCAAGTAATTCAGGCCCTCCAGACATATGTGACCTAATGTATGTACGGCAGCAACCTTAGGAAAAATGGTCCATCACTTCTGGGCTAGATTCCTCGTTAAAAACAAGATCAAAGATTTCTGCGATGACGATGCAGTTTTGGTTTTTCATCGTAATTGTATGGACGAGGGAATTTTGAACGCCCTCAGCCGTCGTCGCATATAGAATTTTACGGAATTATCACACTTAGTACGGAAGTACTGCGTGATGGAAGGCACATGGAAGGCCCAGAAAGCCCGGCTGGAACCCGTTGCCTCTAAGAAGTCCACAGCCCGGGCAAAACGTATACACCCTTACGAGGCATCCGATCACACGCCCGCCGGCAAGAAAAACAAACCCTTCACGAGATACAGGTTCGTTCTCAACGAATTCCTCGACAAGCCCTGTCAGGTACATGCGACGCTAAGCACAGAACCAACCCACACCCTTCGGGCATGTTGGGTACTTCGGCAAGTGGCTAAAAGCGGGGAGGCTCTCCTCACCACCGCTACTCCATAGAGGAATTCTCCGGAAGATGACGATCTTAACGTCTTTACGGTCTTTGAGACCTTCTCTGCAAACAATCAGCACAAAAGGGCACACCGCGACCTCGCCGAAATTAACCAAGTAACCGCAATGATCCCATGGAACGACGCGGCGATAACTTTCACTGCTGATGATGAACCAAGGGCCCGATCAGTCCAATCACCCGCCGCCTTGGTCTTAAACCCAATGGTGGAAGGCTTATGACTTACCAAAGTGCTCATGGATGGCAGCAGTGGGACTAACCACATCTATGAGGACACGCTCGACAAAATGCATATTGATAGAGCACGCATCGAGCAAAGCAGCATGACCTTTCAAGGCGTCATCCCCAGTCGAGAAGCACGATGTTCAGGGAAAATCAAACTTGATGTGGTATTCGGCATGCCTGAGAATTACAGGTCCAAAGAGTTGCTCTTCCAAGTGCCCCCCTTCAATAGCGAATATCACGCCCTCTTGGGGCAGGACGCCTTCTCACGCTTTCAAGCCATACCCCATTATGGGTACATGAAGCTTAAAATGCCGAGGCCCAAGGGAATAATCATAGTTACAAGTGATCCGGATAAAACACTCTCCACCGAAAACAAAACTGCATCCTTGGCCCTTGAGGCACTATCCGAAGCCCTCGCGACCAAGGAACTAACGACCCTGCGATCCACGGTGGACAAGGATGATGTGATTCTCGATAAGAGACCCAAATCCACCTCTTTCAAACCAGCAGATGAAATAGTAAAATTCCAAGTGCACTCGACGTATCCTAACAAAACAACATCCATTGGAGCACAGCTGGATTTGATGGTCGATGCCGCCCTACAAGCATTCCTGCGTGAAAATGGGATATCTTTGCCTGGCACCCTTCGGACATGCCCGGGATCCCACACAGACTGGCCGAACAGAGCCTCAACATAATCAAGGCTTTCAAACCAGTTAAACAAATGTTGCGGCAATTTTCTGAACCCAAATGACAAGCTATGGGGGAGGAGCTAGCCAAACTACTCAAAGCCGAATTCATCAGAGAAATCAAACACCCGGATTGGCAAGCCAACTTGGTCATCGTGCCGAAGAATGATAAGTCTTGGCACCTTTGTGTCGATTTCAAAGACCTCAATAAGGCTTTCCCCAAAGACCCTTTCCCATTACCCCGCATCGACCAAATCATTGACGCGACCGCGGGACACGACTCATTGTGTTTCCTCGACGCTTACTCCGGATACCATCAAATTAAGATGAAGGAGTCCGACCAGGCCGCAACGGTGTTCGTTAACCCGTACGGGCCTCTCTGTTTCAACACTATGCCTTTTGGGCTTAAAAATGCCGGTGCCACCTACCAACGCATGATTCAAACATGTTTGGTAAAACAAATTGGCAAGACAGTGGAAGCATATGTGGACGACGTAGTCATCAAGACTAAACATGTCGAATCATTGGTGGATGATCTTGGCCTCACATTTGACAACCTCTGAACATATGACATATGACTCAATCCGGAAAAATGCATCTTCGACTTTCCAGCCGGAAAGCTGCTCGAGTTCATTGTCTCCAATAAAGGAATTGAAGCGAACCCAGCCAAAATCCGAGCCTTGTCACAATTGACTATGCCAATAGACTTAAAGCATGTCCAAAAACTAGTGTATTACGTATCGGAGGTCCTTACACCACATAAATCCTGATACCCTCACTACCAAAAAATAGCTTACACGGTCTTTATGGCATCCCGAAAACTTCGGCACTACTTTCAAGAGTATTCGATCATGGTGGCATCCGAAGTACCACTCAATGACATTATAAATAACAGGGATGCCACCGACCGCATAGCCAAAAGGGCCATTGAGCTCTTAGCATTCGAAATAATATACAAGCCATGCCGAGCTATTAAATCTCAGGTGCTGGCCGACTTCGTCACTAAGTGGACGGAAGCCGAGCTCCCCAAAGAGTGCAGTTCATACTCCAACTAGATCATGTACTTCGACGGCTCTAAAATGTTGGCAGGATTGGGGGCTGGTGTCATCTTGCCATCCCCGACGGGGGGCACAGTCCGCTACATACTTCAAATCATGTATACGGACTCCAATAACGCAGCCGAATATGAGGCACTTCTACATGGTCTCCGAATGGCTATCTCCATGGGCATACAACGCCTAGAGGTGTGCGGTGATTCAAACCTCGCAATATCTCAGATAAATGGAGAGTTTGATGCAAAAGATCCAAAAATGGCAGCGTACCAAAATGCCATATTAAAAATATCGGCTTGGTTTGAAGGGCTTGAGTTTCATCACGTCGCTCGATACAGTAACCAGGCAGCGGACATCCTTGCTTGAATGGGCACAACCCTATCCCAACTAATACCTTTGTGGAAAGGCTTTTTAAGCCATCCGTGGTGTGGCAGGACGAGAGCGGAAATGCCAGTGCAGACCTGATCATACCCCCAACAGCTGAACAAAATACATATATCATCGGGGGATCATATACCGCAATAACACCCTCTGCTCATGAAATCATGGTTGTTAAACAACCATGGATTGAACCCTTCCTAGCCTACCATAGTAGGTAGGAGCTTCCTAATGATCAAAATGAGGCCCGTCGCATAGTCCGACGTTCTAAAGCCTATAAAGTTCACGAAGGTGAACTATACAAGAAAAGTACCACTAGAGTCCTTCAAAGGTGCATCTCCAAAGATGAGGAACGGACACTCTTGGCCGAAATACATGCAGGTCTAGGCGGCCATCACGCCACAGCTCGGGCCCTTGTAAGCAAGGCTTTCCGGACAGGTTTCTTCTGGCCAACGGCCCAAGCAGACGTACAAGCCCTTGTGCAGCATTGTGTAGGATGTCAGCTTTCGCCAATCAAAGCCATATGCCTCCCACTACCTTAAGAACAATCCCCATCACTTTGCCTTTCATGATCTAGGGGCTAGACATGGTCGGACCCCTTAAAGGGGAAGCCACAAGAAGAAATATGTACTGGTCATGGTAGATAAATTCACTAAGTGGATAGAGGTCAAACCAGTGAAAACGGCTGAAGCAAGGCCAGTGATCGACTTTATATCTGGCGTGGTACACCATTATGGTGTCCCACATAGCATCATCATAGATAACTATTCCAATTTTACAGCCGATGAGGTGAAGAACAGGTGTGCTAACTTGTGCATTAAGCTCGACTATGCATCTGTCTACCACCCTCAAACAAATTTTCAGGTTGAACATGCCAACGGCCTAATAATGAGTGGTAGTAAACCCAGACTGGTGCGCTCCCTACGGGAGTCAGATAAGCATTTCGTGGAGGAACTCAATTTTATACTCTGGGGGCTGCGAACTACACCTAATCGAATGACCGGATACACACCTTTCTTCATGGTGTACGGCGCAGAAGCTATCTTGCCCTGCGACATTAGTCATGACTCACCTCGAGTGCGCATGTACAAAGAGAGAGAAGCTGAGCTCGATCGGCAGGATGACCTAGACAGCCTTGAAGAGGAGCGTGATATTTCACGAGGCTGTTCCACATTTTATCAACAACAGGCCAGGCGATACCAAAGCAGAGAAGTGCGGGCCAAGACCTATAACATTGGTGAACTCGTTCTACGCCTCCATGAGAAGAAGAAGGATAAGCACAAACCATGATGGGAGGGCCCCTTCATCATAGATGAAGTTCTCACAGGTGGAGCTTACCGCCTTCGTAATGCATCGGATAATCGCCTTGAGCCGAATCCGTGGAATGCCGCTCGGCTCCGACGATTCTACGGATAGTCGGCCGCATCCTTTTATCTTTTCTAGTTTCCCTTTCTTCTCATCTTCCTTTTTATGCATCCCAGGGTATGTTTGGATCTGCCGAACTATTAGGGGTACACATCTTCAAATGTATACACCCCACTATGACTGGGGGCTTCCTTAACGAAGCTTATTACTAACAGCTTATGGCTTACACTGTCTATGTCGTCTCTTATATATACTTCTTGTCATTATATGCACCTCCATGACTTAAGTTTTTGCCAAGCTGGGTTGCCTCGCTCCCGTATTTATACCCTACATTCCTGATTGTTCGGCTAGGGTGTAAAGGGAGCACCTCTGCGATTGCTACAGCTGGGTAGTTACTACCTCTTGAGAACTGCGTTAGTTTTCCCTTAAAGAGGAAAGGGTGATGCAGTAAAGCAGCGTAAGTATTTCCCTTAGTTTTTCAGAACCAAGGTATCAATCTAGTAGGAGACCACGCGCGAGTCACCTCGTACCTACACACACAAATAAGAACCTCCCAACCAACGCGACAAAGGGGTTGTCAATCCCTTCACGGCCACTTCCAAGAGTGCGATCTGATAGAGATGATAATAATAAGATAAATATTTTTGGTATTTTTATGATATAGATTGAAAGTAAAGATTGCAAAATAAAGTAGATTGGAAACTTGTATGATAGAGAATAGACCGGGGGCCATAGGTTTCACTAGTGGCTTCTCTCAGGATAGCATAAGTATTACGGTGGGTGAACAAATTACTGTCGAGCAATTGATAGAAAAGTGAATAATTATGAGAATCTCTAGGCATGATCATGTATATAGGCATCACGTCCGAGACAAGTAGACCGAAATGATTTTGCATCTACTACTATTACTCCACACATCAACCGCTATCCAGCATGCATCTAGAGTATTAAGTTCATAAGAACAGAGTAACGCCTTAAGAAAGATGACATGATGTAGAGGGATAAATTCATGCAATATGATATAAACCCCATCTTTTTATCCTCGATGGCAACAATACAATACGTGTCGGTTCGCTTTCTGTCACTGGGATCGAGCACCGCAAGATTGAACCCAAAGCTAAGCACTTCTCCCATTGCAAGAAAGATCAATCTAGTAGGCCAAACCAAACTGATAATTCGAAGAGACTTGCAAAGATAGACCAATCATACATAAAACAATTCAGAGAAGATTCAAATATTGTTCATAGATAAACTTGATCATAAACCCACAATTCATCGGATCTCAACAAACACACCGCAAAAGAAGATTACATCGAATAGATCTCCAAGAGAATCGAGGAGAACTTTGTATTGAGATCCAAAGAGAGAGAAGAAGCCATCTAGGTACTAGCTATGGACCCGAAGGTCTGAAGTAAACTACTCACACATCATCGGAGGGGCTATGGAGTTGATGTAGAGGCCCTCTGTGATCAATGCCCCCTCCGGCGGAGCTCCGGAGAAGGCCCCAAGATAGGATCTCTTGGGTACAAAAGGTTACGGCAGTGGAAATAGGGTTCGTGGTGCTCCCGGATGTTTGAGGGGTATACGGATATATATATATATATGTGTGAGGAAGAAGTAGGTCGGTGGAGCAAGGAGGGGCCCATGAGGGTGGAGGGCGCGCCCAGGGGGTGGGCGCGCCCCCCTGCCTCGTGGCCTCCTCGATTGTTTCTTGACGTCCACTCCAAGTCTCCTGGATCACGTTTGTTCCAAAAATAACGCTCCCGAAGGTTTCGTTCCATTTGGACTCCGTTTGATATTCCTTTTCGGCGGAACTCTAAAATAGGCAAAAAACAATAATTTGGGCTGGGCCTCTGGTTAATAGGTTAGTCCCAAAATAATTTAAAAGTGTAAAAATAAGCCCATTAACATCCAAAATAGATAATATAATAGCATGGAGCAATCAAAAATTATAGATACGTTGGAGACGTATCAAGCATCCCCAAGCTTAATTCATGCTCGTCCTCGAGTAGGTAAATGATAAAAACAGAATTTTTGATGTGGAATGCTTCCTAACATATTTCTCAATGTAATTTTTCTTTATTGTAGCATGAATGTTCAGATGCGAAAGATTCAAGATAAAAGTTTAACATTGACATAGAAATAATAATACTTCAAGCATACTAACTAAGCAATCATGTCTTCTCAAAATAACATGGCCAAAGAAAGTTATCCCTACAAAATCATATAGTCTGGCTATGCTCTATCTTTATCACACAAAATATTAAATCATGCACAACCCCGATGACAAGCCAAGCAGTTGTTTCATACTTTTGATGTTCTCAAACTTTTTCAATCTTCACGCAATATATGAGCGTGAGCCATGGATATAGCACTATGGTGGAATAGAATGGTGGTTGTGGAGAAAAAAAGGAGAAGATAGTCTCACATCAACTAGGCGTATCAATGGGCTATTCAGATGCCCATCAATAGATATCAATGTGAGTGAGTAGGGATTGCCATGCAAAGGATGCACTAGAGCTATAAGTGTATGAAAGCTCAACAAAAGAAACTAAGTGGGTGTGCATCCAACTTGCTTGCTCACGAAGACCTAGGGCAATTTTAGGAAGCCCATCATTGGAATATACAAGCCAAGTTCTATAATGTAAAATTCCCACTAGTTTATGAAAGTGACAACATAGGAGACTCTCTATCATGAAGATCATGGTGCTACTTTGAAGCACAAGTGTGGGAAAAGGATAGTAACATTGTCCCTTCTCTCTTTTTCTCTCATCATTTTTTCTTTTTTTTATTTGGGCCTTTTTTGTCTTCTTTTCTTCTTTTTTTCGTCCAGAGTCTCATCCCGACTTGTGGGGGAATCATAGTCTCCATCATCCTTTCCTCACTAGGACAATGCTCTAATAATGATGATCATCACACTTCTTTTTTACTTACAACTCAAGAATTACAACTCAATACTTAGAACAAAATATGACTCTATGTGAATGCCTCCGGCAGTGTACCGGGATATGCAATGAATCAAGAGTGACATGTATGAAAAAATTATGAACGGTGGCTTTGCCACAAATACGCTGTCCACTACATGATCATGCATGGCAATATGACAATGATGAAGCGTGTCATAACAAACGGAACGTAGAAAGTTGCATGGCAATATATCTCGGAATGGCTATGGAAATGCCATCATAGGTAGGTATGGTGGCTGTTTTGAGGAAGGTATATGGTGGGTTTATGGTGAAGGAAATATGCCCCAGAGGCAATAATAATGTTATTATTTTATTTCCTTATACCATGATCTTGCGTGTGCGTAGGATTTTTTTTGAAATTACTACGTTACCCAACATATGGTACCGGCGAAAGTTGCGCGGTACTAGAGAGGCTAGCAAATGGTGGACGGGTGAGGGTGCGTATAATCCATGGACTCAACATTAGTGATAAAGAACTCACATACTTATTGCAAAAATTTATTAGTTATCGAAACAAAGTACTACGCGCATGCTCCTATGGGGATACATTGGTAGGAAAAGACCATCGCTCATCCCCGACCGCCACTCATAAGGAAGGAAATCAATAAATAAATAATGCTCCAGCTTCATCACATAACGGTTCACCATACGTGGATGCTACGGGAATCACAAACTTCAACACAAGTATTTCTCAAATTCACAACTACTCAACTAGCATGACTCTAATATCACCATCTCCATATCTTGAAACAATCATCAAGTATCAAACTTTTCTTAGTATTCAATGCACTTATATGAAACCTTTATTATGCCTAAAAGCAAATTACCATGTTGTTTTAAAGGACTCTCAAAATAATATAAGTGAAGCATGAGAGATAAATTATTTCTATAAAATAAAACCACCACCGTGCTCTAAAAGATATAAGTGAAGCACTAGAGCAAAAACTATATAGCTCAAAAGATATAAGTGAAGCACATAGAGTATTCTAATAAATTCCAATTCATGTGTGTCTCTCTCAAAAGGTGTGTACATCAAGGATGATTGTGGTAAACTAAAAAGCAAAGACTCAAATCATACAAGACGCTCCAAGCAAAACATATATCATGTGGCGAATAAAAATATAGCTCCAAGTAAAGTTACCGATGAACGAAGACAAAAGAGGGGATGCCTTCCAGGGCATCCCCAAGCTTAGGATTTTTGGTGTCCTTGTATTTTACCTTGGGGTGCCATGGGCATCCCCAAGCTTAGGCTCTTGACACTCCTTGTTCCATAAACCATCAAATCTTTACCCAAAACTTGAAAACTTCACAACACAAAACTTAAAAAAAAATCTTGTGAGCTCCGTTAGCGAAAGAAAACAAAACACCACTTCAAGGTACCGTAATGAACTCATTCTTTATTTATATTGGTGTTAAAACTACCGTATTCCAACTTCTCTATGGTTTATAAACTCTTTTACTAGCCATAGATTCATCAAAGTAAGCAAACAACACACGAAAAACAGAATCTGTCAAAAACAGAACAGTCTGTAGTAATCTGTAACGAACGCAAACTTCTGGAACCCCAAAAATTCTAAAATAAATTTCTGGACATGAGGAATTTATCTATTAATCATATGCAAAAATAAATAACTAACTGAATCTCTCCAATAAAAAATGGCAGCAATTCTCGTGAGCGCTAAAGTTTCTGTTCTTTACAGCAAGATCAAAAAGACTTTCCCCAAGTCTTCCCAACGGCTCTACTTGGCACAAACACTAATTAAACACAAAAAAACACAACCAAATCAGAGGCTAGATAAATTATTTATTACTAAACAAGATAAAAAAGCAAGGAATAAAATAAAATTGTGTTGCCTCCCAACAACCGCTATCGTTTAATGCCCCTAGCTAGGCATAAGATTTCAACGATGCTCACATGAAAGACAAGAATTGAAGCACAAATAGAGCATCATAAAACACGTGGCAAACACATCTAAGTCTAACATACTTCCTATGCATAGGAATCTTATAGGCAAACAAATTATCATAGCATGCAAAAACTAGCATATGCAAGGAAGTGGAAAGAAACAATAGCAATCTCAACATAACGAGAGGCAATTTAGTAACATGAAAATTTCTACCACCATATTTTCCTCTCTCGTAATAATTACATGTGATATCATAAGAAAATTCAACAAAATATCTATCACATAAAATATTTTCAACATGATCCACATGCATGCAAAGTTGACACTCTTCCAAAATAGTGGGATTAACATTAACTAAAGTCATGACCTCTCCAAACCCACTTTTATCAAAAATTTCATAAGATTGAACATTCTCCAAATATGTGGGATCTAAAGTTGACACTCTTCCAAACCCACTTTCAATAATATTTCAAACACTATTATCACTCTCATGTTTATCATGGGGCTTAAATAAATTTTCAAGTTCATAAGAAGAGTCACCCCAATCATGATCATTGCAACAAATACTAGTCATAGCAAAACTAGCATCCCCAAGGTTGAGGTTTTGCATATCATTAACATAATTGTCATTAACAAAATTTATAATAACATCATTACAATCATGCTTTTCATCGAAGGAACTATCAAGTATGGGTGCAATAGCAACGATCTCATGTTTAACATAAGGAACTATAGCAAATTCATCTTCATAAATATTGGCATCATGGACACAAGAATAGCAAGCATCATGTTCATCAAGGGATATTTCAATCAAATCTTTGGAATCATAATTATCTATAGATCCATGCATATCATTATTCGCTTTTGAAGCAATGGTCATTTTTTCAATAAATTCTTTGACATAGACATTATGAGCATAGTTTTCATGGCAATATTTAAGTATGTCAAAATTTTCAGATTCGTAGAGAGTAATATCATACTTTTCAATCAAAGAAGCAACTTCGTAAGCACCCTTAAAAGCAACAAATTCTTCAATTTGTTCGATACCATAGTAACTATAAACACCCTTTGCATAAGAAGATAAGATTTTATTATCATTAAACTCACATAGGTAGGGGAGGTGTTTTTT
This sequence comes from Triticum dicoccoides, assembly GCF_002162155.2. Lineage (NCBI taxonomy): Eukaryota > Viridiplantae > Streptophyta > Magnoliopsida > Poales > Poaceae > Triticum > Triticum dicoccoides. Next base: position 218,055,350 of record NC_041382.1, on the reverse strand, counting down.
AGGGTTCTTAGAGCAACAAGTAAGATCACAAATTTCACAAAGATTCCAAGCATAACATAGTAATCTGTTTATTTGATCCCATAAGAGTATCCCCTTTTCAAACAAATGGTGACGCACAAAATGAGCATGCTCATCTAAAGATTTCCCATCAACTAGGCTAGTTGGGGTTTCAGCACGAGCGCATAAGGATCAAAGATGATCCAAGTAGAACACTTTAAGTGGATCCATATCAACAGGTTCTTAGGAAGCAAAGATGCAAGCAAACAGAAGGCACATGGAAACAAAAACAAAGATACATACGGAAAGAAGGTGAAAGGAAAAGAGGGCGAATAAAATGGCAACGGTGAAGTGGGGGAGAGGGAAACAAGAGGAAAATGGCAAATAATGTAATGCAAAGGATAAGAGTTGTGATGGGTACTTGGTATGTCTTGACTTGGCGTAGATCTCCCCGGCAACAGCGCCAGAAATCCTGCTTGCTACCTCTTGAGCACTGTGTTGGTTTTCCCTTGAAGAGGAAAGGGTGATGCAGTAAAGCAGCGTAAGTATTTCCCTCAGTTTTTTAGAACCAAGGTATCAATCCAGAAGGAGACCACGCGCGAGTCACCTCGTACCTACACACACAAATAAGAACCTCGCAACCAACGCGATAAAGGGGTTGTCAATCCCTTAACGGCCACTTGCAAGAGTGAGATCTGATAGAGATGATAATAATAAGATAAATATTTTTGGTATTTTTATGATATAGATTGAAAGTAAAGATTGCAAAATAAAGTAGATTGGAAACTTGTATGATAGAGAATAGACCGGGGGCCATAGGTTTCACTAGTGGCTTCTCTCAAGATAGCATAAGTATTACGATGGGTGAACAAATTATTGCCGAGCAATTGGTAGAAAAGAGAATAATTATGAGAATATCTAGGCATGATCATGTATGTAGGCATCACGTCCGGGACAAGTAGACCGAAATGATTCTGCATCTACTACTATTACTCCACACATCGACCTCTATCCAGCATGCATCTAGAGTATTAAGTTCATAAGAACGGAGTAACGCCTTAAGCAAGATGACATGATGTAGAGGGATAAATTCAAGCAATATGATATAAACCCCATATTTTTATCCTCGATGGCAACAATACAATATGTGTCAGTTCCCTTTCTGTCACTGGGATCGAGCACCGCAAGATTGAACCCAAAGCTAAGCACTTCTCCCATTGCAAGAAAGATCAATCTAGTAGGCCAAACCAAACTGATAATTCGAAGAGACTTGCAAAGATAAACCAATCATACATAAAAGAATTCAGAGAAGATTCAAATATTGTTCATAGATAAATTTGATCATCAACCCACAATTCATCGGATCTCGACAAACACACCGCAAAAGAAGATTACGTCGAATAGATCTCTAAGAGAACCGAGGAGAACTTTGTATTGAGATCCAAAGAGAGAGAAGAAGTCATCTAGCTACTAGCTATGGACCCGAAGGTCTGAAGTAAACTACTCACACATCATCGGAGGGGCCATGAAGTTGATGTAGAGGCCCTCCGTGATCAATGCCCCCTCCGGCAGAGCTCCGGAAATGGCCCCAAGATGGGATCTCTTGGGTATAGAAGGTTGAGGCGGTGGAAATAGGGTTTCGTGGTGCTCCCGGATGTTTGAGGGGTATATGGATATATATATATATATATAGGAGGAAGAAGTAGGTTGGTGGATCAATGAGGGGCCCACGAGGGTGGAGGGCGTGCCCAGGGGTGGGCGCGCCCCCTGCCTTGTGGCCTCCTTGATTGTTTCTTGACGTCCACTCCAAGTCTCCTAGATCATGTTTGTTCCAAAAATAATGCTCCCAAAGGTTTCATTCCGTTTGGACTCCGTTTGATATTCCTTTTCGGCGAAACTCCAAAATAGGCAAAAAAAATAGCAATTTGGGCTGGGCCTCCGGTTAATAGGTTAGTCCCAAAAAATAATATAAAAGTGTAAAAATAAGCCCATTAACATCCAAAATAGATAATATAATAGCATGGAGCAATCAAAAATTATAGATACGTTGGTTTCATATAAGTGCATTGAATACTAAGAAAAGTTTTATACTTGATGATTGTTTTGAGATATGGAGATGGTGATATTAGAGTCATGCTAGTTGAGTAGTTGTGAATTTGAGAAATACTTGTGTTGAAGTTTGTGATTCTTGTAGCCCCCACAACGACCAATTTGAAGGGGGATAACTAGTATAAGCTTTCCTGACAAAAGGTGGTCTTCGCCTGCTAAAGGCTTTGGTTGTGACGCCGTCGTGGGCTCCGTGATGACCTCCGTCCTGCCGTCCTGCTGGTCTTGGTGTTGTTGCACCGATATGGAAACCTTTCCCTGATGCATCGGGACTCCTCGCCTACGCCTGCTCCTTTAGCACCAAAGAGGCAACTGGTGCTCTGTACCGGCTGGTGCCCGCCTGGCACTCGCCTGGCCTAGGTCGTCATGGCTCACATCACGGGAACCTCACGAGGTGCCCCTCACCTTGATCTCTCCGCTCCTCGCGAGCCAGCCTAGCGAGGCTGCCCCTGAGGAGGTCTTGTGTCGTCCGCCTCACAAGGCTTGGCCCCTCACGAGGGTCTTGAGTGTTTGCTGGTGAAGATGGGCCATACCAGGCCGCTTGAGGAGCCACGCCGTGGGCCGCAGGCAGGCAAGTCTAGGGACCCGGTTCCCAGAACGCCTACAGTAGCCCCCGGGCCGAAGGCGCGCTCGAACTTGGCTTCGAGGCAAAGCCAAGGGGCAAGTGCGGAGTGCCGCAGGCCCCAATTGCCTGCGGCCTTGATTGACGCATGGCGACGGACGGGACGTGGGCATCTCCGCTTCCCCACGCTTCCTCGGCAACTGCCCGACTTGACGAGTCCCTGGTGTATGTAGAAAAGCCATCATTACCTGCGACCGTGGGGGTTGTCGGTTGGCCTTCTCCCACTATAAATGGGGAGGGGTGGAGCCCCCATTGCCCATGTCTTCCCGTTCTGCTTGCTCCTTCTTCCTTGCTTCACTGCTAGTAGCGACATCCATGGCACCGATGAAGAGGTTCTCTACCACGGAGAAGGAAAAGGCTCTCCAAGAGGGCCCCGGCTCTCCTCCGCCCAAGAGGGGGGGTGGTCGCCCTTGCAACCACACCTCGACCCCCGCTGCAGCTCCCCATGGTCGATAACGGATCTCTTTGGGGTCCGGTGCCGCTCCGGGCATCCGAGGCGGTGTTTCTCCTCCCGGTGGAAGCCTCTTGGGGTGTGGCGGTCCCGTCGATGAGGGGAGGCATGTGTGGTCGCCAAGCCTCCGCGACCATGCTTCCAATCAACGGAGGTGCCGCCAGAGTTTGTTGTGTGGTCGGAGAACCTGACCGGCACCTGGCTCCAGCTTCCGCGCTTCTTTGCCGGAGAGCTGGCGGCCTCGGGTCCCGGCGGCCTCTGGCTGCAGGAGGACGGCTGTTGTAGCAAGGCCTCGTGGGTCGCGGTGGAGATCTCCGTCGCGGGCAACGTAGCCCTGGACCACGGTTGGCAGACGTTTGCCCTCGCGCGTGGCCTGGGCAGGCGGTGCGCCCTCCACTTGAATTATGACGGCACAGCGACCCTCTTCGTGAGGGTGTTCGGGGAAGATGGCCGCCGTTCTGGATGTTGCCTTGATGACGATGACGGTGGTGGCAAGGTGCTTGGCCTTGGTGATGGCCGTGACAAGCACAAGGGCGATCTTCCCCTCAGTGGAGACCGTGGTTCTCCTAGCTACAGTAGCTCCTCCTCCGGCGAAAGCTCCAGCAGCGGCAAAGACGACTAGCCGCCACGCCGTCGGGCCCGCTTCTCCATCTTACGCACCTCCGCGAGGTACGCTTCCATGTGCTCGTCCCTCGGTTCGTACACCTTGTTGGAGAAGTTGACGAGGAGCTGGGAATCACCCTTGATGATGAGACGCTTCAATCCTAAGGCCACCGCTTCCTTGAGACCGGCGATCAACACCTCGTACTACGCAATGTTGTTGGAGACCTTCTCGCCCCACTGGAAGCAGAGCTGCATGGCATAGTAGAGCTTATCTTGGGTGGGCGAGATGAGCATGGCTCAAGCCCTCGCGCCTTGGCGCGCGAAGGCGCCGTTGAAGTACATGACCCAACCATCCGACGCTTCACTTCCTGGTGAGAGAGACAGACTCCTGCCATCTTCAGGATCCAGGATGTCAGTCCATTCAACCACGAAGTCGGTTAGGGCGGCCCCCTTGATGACCTTGGTTGTGCTGAACTCGAGCTGAAATGCCTGAAGTTCGATATTCCACTCGGTGACCCTTCCTGCGGCATTAGGGCTCCGGAGCACCCTCTCCAGTGGGTAAGCCGAGACGGCTTTGATCGGGTGGCCTTGGAAGTAATGGCGCAACTTACGTGAGGCCACTAGGAGGGCAAGCAGAAGCTTCTATGGCATGGGGTATCGCGCCCTTGCATCCCATAGCACCGTGTTGATGATGTACACTAGTTGCTCTCCGAGGGTGGGAGCATCGATGGAGCCCGTGTTTGCTGGAGGTCGGGGCGTCTCCTGAGGTGATGGGACCTTAGGAGCCTGATCATTCATTAGGGCCTCTGCAGGCTTGAGGATGCCGCCTTGTCGGGCCTTATCATTTGTTGACATTGTCACAGCCTCTGCGGTATCCTCCTGGTGCCGTATCGCCCTGGCTAGAGGTGTGGCACGGCGCGGCGGACCCTTGGCCTAGCGCTCTTCCCGGACAGCCACTAGTGCCGTGCTGGCGGAGTAGGGAGTGGCGGCAAGGTAAAGCACCAGGGGCTCGAGGGGACGAGGCACCACCATCACCGGAGGGCTGGTCAGGTATCTCTTGAGGTCTTGAAACGCCAGGTCGGCCTCCGTGGTCCACTTGAATGGGCCCTTCGTCTTCATCAGCTTGAAGAACGGCAAGGCTTGCTCCCACAGCTTGGTGGTGAAGTGCCCTAGCGAGGTTACGCAGCCTGCAAGCTTCTGCATTTCCTTGAGAGTTTGCGGTGGGCTCATGTCTTCTATCGCCTTCACCTTCTCCGGGTTACCTTGATCCTCCTGTGTGACACGAGGAAGCCCAGCAGTTTGCCGGAGGGCACACCAACACACACTTCTCTAGGTTGAGCTGCAGGTCCACCTGGCACAGGCTTGCAAAGGTCTCCTCCAGATCTTGAATCAAAGTTCTTGCCTCCTGAGATTTTACCACGATATCGTCGACGTACGCTTCAGCGTTTCTCCCAAGTTGCTAACCTAGGGTGATGTGCATCAGCCGTTGGAAGGTCGCACCTGCGTTGCGCAGCGCTAACGGCATGCAAGTGTAGCAGTACACCCCACATGGGGTCAGGAAGGTCGACTTCTCCACATCCTCCACCGCCATCTTGATCTGGTGGTATCCCAAGAATGCATCTAGGAAACACAGCAGGTCGCACTCGGTGGTGGAGTCGACAATATGGTTGATGCGCGGAAGCGGGAACGGGTCTTGGGGGTAGGCCTTGTTGAGGTTGGTGAAGTTAACACACATGCGCTCCTTTCCGCCTTTCTTTGGCACGACGACGGGATTCGCCAGCCACTCCGTGTACTAGACCTAGCGAATGACGCATGCTGCTTCCAGCTTGCACGTCTCCTGGATGATGAAGGACTACTTCTCCGTGGACTGCCGCCACGCGTTCTGCTTCACAGGGCGAACATTGGGGCACACCCTTAGGTGATGCTCGATCAACCCCCTCGCGACTCCAACCAGCTGCTTGGGTTCCTAGGTGAATACCTCCTAGTTCGCGCGTAGGAACCTCACCAATGCCTCCTCTTGATCCGGGTCGAGGTTGGCGCCTATGCTGAAGGTGGCTCCTAAGGGTCCACCTTCCTCGACTGATACTTGCTTCATCTCGGCCCGATCTTGAGTGAACAGCTGCTCCTTCTTTGCTGGCGTGGCCTCCTTGGCTCCAAGAGTGGCCTCGTTGGCCGGGTGTGTTGCCGCGGCAGCCCTCAAGGAAAGCTTGAGCACCGTCAGAGCCTCCTTGGTGTCTCCAGCCACGGTGAGGACGCCATTGCTCCCTGGCATCTTTATGAGGTTATAAGCAGGATGGGTAGCCACCATGAACTGTGCCGAGGCTGGGTACCCGAGGATGGCGTTGTACGGGAGGCCGATACTGTCAAAGTCGATAAGCTTGGTGCAGTAGTTATCGCGGGGGCCGAAGGTCACAGGAAGGTGGATCTGCCCTAGGGGCTGGCGGAGCCGCCGTCGACCCCGAAGAAGGACTTGGTGGGGCGAAGTCGTTCATGCGGCACATGGAGCAAGCCGAAAGTTTCCACGGAGAGCACATTAAGGCCGGCCCCGCCATCAATGAGGGTCTTGGTAACGGCTATGTTGCATATGGTGGGCGTGCAGAGCATTGGGAGCACGCACGAGCTGGTGGTGGCGACAGGGTGGTCCCTCGAGTCGAAGGTAAGGTCGGCCTTGGGCGCCGCTGATAACCCACAAGTATAGGGGATCGCAACAATTTTCGAGAGTAGAGTATTCAACCCAAATTTACTGATTCGGCACAAGGGGAGCCAAAGAATATTCTCAAGTATTAGCAGCTGAGTTGTGAATTCGACCACACCTGGAAACTTAATATCTGCAACAGAGTGTTTAGTAGCAAACTAATATGATACTAGTGGTAACGGTAGCAAAAGGCAATGATAGCAAAAGTAATGTTTTTGGTATTTTGTAGTGATTGTAACAGTAGCAACGGAAAAGTAAATAAGCGAAGAACAATATATGGAAAGCTCATAGGCAATGGATCGGTGATGGAGAATTATGCCGGATGCGGTTCATCATGTAACATTCATAACCTAGGGTGACACAGAACTAGCTCCAATTCATCGATGTAATGTAGGCATGTATTCCGAATATAGTCATACGTGCTTATGGAAAAGAACTTGCATGGCATCTTTTGTCCTACCCTCCCGTGGCAGCGGGGTCCTAGCGGAAACTAAGGGATATTAAGGCCTCATTTTAATAGAGTACCGGAACAAAGCATTAACACATAGTGAATACATGAACTCCTCAAACTACGGTCATCACCGGTAAGTATCCTGATTATTGTCACTTCGGGGTTAACGGATCATAACACATAATAGGTGACTATAGACTTTCAAGATCGGATCAAGAACTCTCATATATTGATGACAACATAATAGGTTCAGATCTGAAATCATGGCACTCAGGCCCTAATGAGAAGCATTAAGCATAGCAAAGTCATAGAAACATCAATCTCAGAACATAGTGGATACTAGGGATCAAACCCTAACAAAACTAACTCGATTACATGATAGATTTCACAAAAAAAAATTTAGGTATCTAGTCAAGGAGATCGCCCACCGGCTCCCGGCCAAAAAGTGATCATCCCCACACTAAAGCCCAACGAGAGGGTAGTTTTTATCCCTCATTTCCTCCGCGGACTGGGGTTTCCCCTTCATCCTTTCGTCTGTGGCCTCATGTTCTACTACTGGTTAGATTTTCATGATCTAGCCCCGAATTCCTTCCTCAACATTTCGGCATTTATCATCGTATGCGAGGCATTCCTCCGCATTTCCCCCCACTTCAGCCTATGGCTCAAGGTCGTCAACGTGAAGCCGAAAGTGGTGGACAGCCAGCACGCGGATCGCGGTGGTGCTATGGTGAGCAAACTTCCCAACATCACTTGGCCCAAGGGTACCTTTGTGGAGACCATGAGGGGATGGCAGCAGGGGTGGTTCTACGTCACAGAGCCCCGTGACTCCACATGGATCGCTCCTACGGAGTTCAAGTCCGGACCCCCAATGCGGCTGGCATCCTCGCTCAACAAGTTCCTAGACTGGGCATCGTCCGACGAGGTGACGATGCTGCAGAAGTGTATCAAGAGCATGGTAGATAAAAATACCAGCCTCGCTAGCGTGATCCAGGTGATGCTATTTTGTCGGATTCTCCCCTGTCAAGCGCGTCACGAGTTCATGTGGGAGTTCAACCCGGCCGGTTCCCGGACCCTGTAGTGGTTCTTTGGCACAAGGCACGAAGACATGTGGAAATTGCTCTTCAAGACTCAGAAATCATGGACGGAGGCAACCGAAGACCTCGGCTATGACAGCACCCACGCTGCGACCCCCATAAGTTCTTTGATAACCTTACTTTGCAAGTTTGAGGAGCACACTAAACTCTCCATTTTCTTTTGCAGGGCTGGATGAAGAAAGCGGAACAGATTCATTGTCTGGCTCCGCTGCCTGAAGACTCAGCTATTCCTCTATTGGCAAGGATGCTGGTCCCGGCGCTATACCAGGCGCCGGAAAATAAGGCCAAGGAGAAGGGCAAGGAGGCCAAGAGTGGCCTCCGCCGTAAAGGTGCCTCGAACATAGTGTCCGAAGACACCAAAACTCTCTCCTCCCCTGACAAATAGGAAGAGGAGGAGGAGGAAAGCGATCCCCCCTAAGGGGGATAAGAAGAAAAGGGCGGCCTCCGACCCAGAGGCGAAGGGATCCAAGAAATGGAGAACCTCCCTTACAGATGAGTCCGAGTCGGGCGCCGACGAGTGGTGCCCCAGGCCGAAGCCCCTAGTCGGATCGTAAGTACTCAAAGGTATATATATATATGTCTGGCTTTTATGGCTTATAGTTATAATACGCTTTAAATTGCATGCTACAGTCCGGTTCATGTCCTCCCCAAGCGATCTTCCTCTTTTGGAAATTCGCTGGGTCCGAACATGATGGAGAGCGATTCGCCTCCGCCATCTTCCTCCCCCACTACAGCAGACAACACCGAGGTGTCGTCCCAAAGGACCCTTCCAGAACAGGGAGAGGTGTCGGAGGCTGCCAAGACAGTGCCGAAGGGTGACACCGCGGCTGCTGAGAACATGGGGGAACCGACCCCCATGAAGACTGGAGACAGGGGCCATGTCCAGTTTGGCCCCCATCCCAATGTCATTACGGAAACCCATACGGTTCCGGAGATAGATGAGCAACCCTCCTTGCAAGAAGGGGGCGCGCCTACAACACCGGCGTCCTCTGTCAATGCGGAGGCATCGGACACTCTGGTGAGAGCGCTTCAGAGCACCACCATTGTGGAAGAACATCGTACCCTTATTGGTACGGTGATTGAAAAGGTTCAGTCCACGAAAAGGGGACTGAGCGAAGCCTACACTAGCCTTTTAAGAGGCTTTGAGGTATGTGCCTAATAACCCACAAGTATAGGGGATCGCAACAGTTTTCGAGGGTAGAGTATTCAACCCAAATTTATTGATTCGACACAAGGGGGGCCAAAGAATATTCTCAAGTATTAGCAGCTGAGTTGTCAATTCAACCACACCTGGAAACTTAATATCTGCAGCAAAGTATTTAGTAGCAAAGTAATATGATAGTAGTGGTAACGGTAGCAAAAGTAACATTTTTGGTTTTATAGTGATTGTAACAGTAGCAACGAAAAAGTAAATAAGCGAAGAACAATATATGAAAATCTCGTAGGCAATGGATCAGTGATGGATAATTATGTTGGATGCGATCAATCATGCAACAGTTATAACATAGGGTGACACAGAACTAGCTCCAGTTCATCAATGTAATGTAGGCATGTATTCCGAATATAGTCATACGTGCTTATGGAAAAGAACTTGCATGACATCTTTTGTCCTACCCTCCCGTGGCAGCGGGGTCCTATTGGAAACTAAGGGATATTAAGGCCTCCTTTTAATAGAGTATCAGACCAAAGCATTAACACTTAGTGAATACATGAACTCCTCAAACTACGGTCATCACCGGTAAGTATCCCGATTATTGTCACTTCGGGGTTAACGGATCATAACACATAATAGGTGACTATAGACTTGCAAGATAGGATCAAGAACTCACATATATTCATGAAAACATAATAGGTTCAGATCTGAAATCATGGCACTCGGGCCCTAGTGACAAGCATTAAGCATAGCAAAGTCATAGCAACATCAATCTCAGAACATAATGGATACTAGGGATCAAACCCTAATAAAACTAACTTGGTTACATGATAAATCTCATCCATCCCATCACCGTCTAGCAAGCCTACGATGGAATTACTCACGCACGGCGGTGAGCATCATGAAATTGGTGATGGAGGAAGGTTGATGATGACGATGACGACGGATTCCCCACCACCAACAAGCGTCAATCCATGACTTGCTTGAAACAACGGGTGCCTCCAACTAACAACAGTCCTGGGGGAGTTTTGTTTGCAATTATTTTGATTTGATTTGAGCATGGGACTAGGCATCCCGGTGACCGGCCATTTTCTTGTGAGTGAGGAGCGGAGTCCAATCCTCTTGAGAATAACCCACCTAGCATGGAAGATACAGACAACCCTAGTTGATACATGAGCAATTCGAGCATACAAAACAAAATGTTTATTTGCAGGTTTAGAGTTTGGCAAATACAAATTTACTTGGAACGACATGTAGATACCGTATATAGGAAGGTATGGTGGACTCATATGGAATAACTTTTGGGGTTTATGGAATTGGATGCACAAGCAGTATTCCCGCTTAGTACAAGTGAAGGCTAGAAAGAGACTAGGAAGCGACTAGCTAGAGAGCGACAACAGTATGAACATGCATTAAAATTAATCAACTCTGAATGCAAGCATGAGTAAGATATAATTCACCATGAACATAAATACCATAGAGGCTATGTTGATTTGTTTCAACTACATGCGTGAACATGTGCCAACTCAAGCCACTCAAATCATTCAAAGGTTGATGATGACGATGGCGACGAATTCCCCTCTCCGGAGCCCCGAACGGACTCCAGATCAGCCCTCCGAGAGAGTTTAGGGCTTGGCGGTGGCTCCATATCATAAAACGCGATGAGTCCTTCTCTCTGATTTTTTTTCTCCCCGAACACAAATATATGGAGTCAAGATGGACGTCGGTGGAGCATCAGGGGCCCATGAGGCAGGGGGCGCGCCCCCACCCTCGTGGACAGGGTGTGGGCCCCCTGACATGGATCTTTTCGCCAGTATTTTTATATATTCCAAAAATAATCTCTGTTGATTTTCAGGTCATTCCGAGAACTTTTATTTCTGCACAAAAATAACACCATGGCAATTATGTTGAAAACAGCATTAATCCGGGTTAGTTCCATTCAAATCATGCAAGTTAGAGCCCAAAACAAGGGCAAAAGTGCTTGGAAAAGTAGATACGACAGAGACGTATCAACTCCCTCAAGCTTAAACCTTTGCTTGTCCTCAAGCAATTCAGTTGATAAACTGAAAGTGATAAAGAAAAACTTTTACTAACTCTGTTTGCTCTTGTTGTTGTAAATATGTAAAGCCAGCATTCAAGTTTTCCGCAAAGATTATGACTAACCACATTCACAATAATGCTTAGGTCTCTAGTTTACTCATATCAATGGCATAATCAACTAGCGAGCAATAATAATAAATCTTGGATGACAACACTTTATCAAAACAATCAAAATATGACATAACAAGATGGTATCTCGCTAGCCCTTTCTGAGACCGCAAAACATAAATGCAGAGCACCTTCAAAGATCAAGGACTGACTAGACATTATAATTCATGGTAAAAGAGATCCAGTCAAGTCATACTCAATGTAAACTAACAATAATGAATGCAAATGACAGCGGTGCTCTCCAACTAGTGCTTTTTAACAAGAGGATGATGACTCAACATAAAAGTAAATAGATATGCCCTTCGCAGAGGGAAGCAGGGATTTGTAGAGGTGCTAGAGCTTAGTTTTAAAATAGCAATGAATAATATTTTTGAGCGGTATACTTTCATTGTCAACATAACAAGCAAGAGATGGCAATATCTTCCATGCTACACACATTATAGGCGGTTCCCAAACAGAATGGTAAAGTTTATACTCCCCTCCACCAACAAGCATCAATCCATGGCTTGCTCGAAACAAGGAGTGCCTCCAACTAACAAGAGTCCCAGGGAGAGTTTTGTTTGAAATTATTTTGATTTGATTTGCATAAAGCATGGGACTGGGCATCCCGGTGACCAGCCACTTTCTCATGAGTGAGGAGCGGAGTCCACTCCTCTTGAGAATAACCCGCCTAACATGGAAGATATGGACAGCCCCAATTGATACATGAGATATTCGAGCATACAAAACATGATATTTATTTGAAGGTTTAGAGTTTGGCACAGACAAATTTACTTGGAACGGCAGGTAGATACCGTATATAGGTAGGTATGGTGGAATCATATGGAATAACTTGGGGGTTTATGGAGTTGGATCCACAAGCAGTATTCCCTCTTAGTGCAGGTGAAGGCTAGCAAAAGACTAGGAAGCGACCAGCTAGAGAGCAACAACAGTCATGAACATGCATTAAAATTAATCAACACCGAATGCAAGCATGAGTAGGATATAATCCACCATGAACATAAATATCATGAAGGCTATGTTGATTTTGTTTCAACTGCATGTGTGAACATGCGCCAAGTCAAGTCACTTAAATCATTCAAAGGAGGATACCAACCTGCCATACCACATCACAACCATTTTAATAGCATGTTGGCACGCAAGGTAAACCATTATAAGCTCCTGGCTAATCAAGCATGGCACAAGAAACTATGATCTCTAGTTGTCATTGCAAACATGTTTATTCATAATAGGCTGAATCAGGAACGATGAACTAATCATATTTACAAAAACAAAAGAGGTCGAGTTCATACCCGCTTTTCTCATCTCAGTCAGTCCATCATATATCGTCATAATTGCCTTTCACTTGCACGACAGAACGATGTGAATAATAATAATAATAGTGCGCGTGCATTGGACTAAGCTGGAATCTGCAATCATTCAATAAACAGGAGAAGACAAGGCAATATGGGCTCTTTTGTCAGATCAACAATAATGCATATAAGAGCCGCTTCAACAATTTAATCATGGTCTTCTCCTATCGACCCCCAAAGAAAAGAAAAGAAATAAAACTATTTACATGGGAAAGCTCCCAACAAGCAAAAGAAGAACATGAAATCTTTTTGGGTTTTCTTTTTAATTACTACTACAAGCATGGAAAGTAAACTAATTAAAAGCTACAACTAATTTTTTTTGGTTTTTCTTAAGGTTTATTAAACACACAAGAAGAAAGCATAAAAAGAAAAATAAACTAGCATGGATGATACAATGAAAAAGTATGAACACCGACATCTAGCAATGAGTGTGTGAACATGAATGTAATGTCGGTGGGAAATACGTACTCCCCCAAGCTTAGGCTTTTGGCCTAAGTTGGTCTATGGCCACGGCTAGCCTGGCGCATATCCATAATAATAGTTGGGGTCGTACTACGATGCAGCGGCTATCGCCTCCTGAGCTGCAGCATGGCGACGAGCGGCCTCAGCCCTCCTCTCATACTCATCTGCCTCCTCTCTGGTAATAACATATCTTCCTTTTGCCTGATAATCAAAGAAGGCAGGAGCAGGGAGAGTAATATGGACAGCACGTCGTTTGTCAAAGATTAGTCGATACTAGAGAGGTGATTCACTCCTCTCAACAAACTGGTGGTGAACCATAGCATTAAAATCTAGGTAAGCGGGAGGCAGTTCAATATCATCCTTGCGTATGGTCACACCGAGAAAATCAGCTAAGCGTGTTGCATAAATTTCACCAAAGAAATCTCCATTAAATCTATTAAGATGCAACCTACGTGTAACAATGGCTCCCAAATTATAAGATTTGTCTCCTAACACAACACTCCTAACAATACTGAGGTCAGGGACACACATGTGACATGCCTCATCTTTACCATTAATGCATCTACCTACGAAGAGAGCAAAATAATGTATAGTAGGAAAATGAATGCTCCCCTTGGTAGCTTGTGTTATATCTCTAGATCCCCCCACAGTTATACTAGCAAGAAAATCTCTAAATTCATATTTTCGAGGTTCCCTGATACTGCCCCATTGTGGAAGTTTGCAAGCAGTGGTAAAATCCTCTAAGTCCATAGTATAAGATTTTTCATAAAGATCAAATAGGACAGTTGGGGAATTACGTGAAGATGAAAATTCAAACCTCCTCACAAAGGAACTAGTGAGATAGTGATATTGGCTGCACTTCTCTTCCTCGAAGCTCACAAGATCCGCGTTATGCAAACATGCGTTAAATTCTTCCTTTATTCCCGCTCGATCCATAAAGTTTTCAGAAGGCCATTCACAAAGACGCACTGGAGCGTCTCTTGGTGGCTCTTCATCAGCATCACGCATTGCAAGCCTGGGCCCTTGCTTCCTTGAAGAACCACCTTGGTACATTTTCCTAAGCCTATTTCTTCCTCTGAAAAATTTCTGAAATTTTTAGTAACTTCAAAATAAAAGTAAACCAAACTCAACAAAATTGATAGCAACTACTCCTACAAGTGCCTAGAGCCTATATCATGCATCAAAACTACTTGAAACCATATAAATTTGACATGCAAGCTCGAGAATATGGTCACCTAGGCAGCACAAATTTGCAATGAATAAAGCACTAGAACAAAAACTAATTGGACCAATGGAGGAGTCACATACCAAGGAACAATCTCCCCAAGCAGTTTTGTGAGAGCTCCTTTGAGCAAGGAGATCGAAAATGGCAGCAAAACGAGCTTGGACTCGGGTTTGAGCTGGATATTCGTGTTTGTGGGAGGAAGAAGGAGTGTGGGTGAAAGGATAAGTGGAGGAGGGCCACCGTGGGCCCATGAGGCAGGGGGTGCACCCAGGGGGGGTAGGGTGCGCCCTTTGACCCTCATGGCCAGGTGCCAGCTCCTCCTGTTGTGTTCTGAGTGCCAAATATTCTCAAATATTCCAGAAAAAAATCATATTTAAATTTCAGGGCATTTGGAGAACTTTTATTTTTGGGGTATTTTTATATTGCACGGATAATTCAGATAACAGACAGAAAATACTTATTTTTATTTTATTTAAAATAAATAACAGAAAGTAAGAGGAGGGTACAGAAGGTTGTGCCTTCTAGTTTCATCCATCTCATGCTCATCAAAAGGAATCCACTAACAAGGTTGATCAAGTCTTGTTAATGAACTCATTCTGAATAACATGGAACCGGAGAAATTTCGAATAACACTATGTTACCTCAATGGGGATATGCACATCCCCAATAATAAGAATATCATA
This sequence comes from Triticum dicoccoides, assembly GCF_002162155.2. Classification (NCBI taxonomy): domain Eukaryota; kingdom Viridiplantae; phylum Streptophyta; class Magnoliopsida; order Poales; family Poaceae; genus Triticum; species Triticum dicoccoides. Next base: position 218,040,248 of record NC_041382.1, on the reverse strand, counting down.
TTTCTTCTTGACAGTAGGAAGAGGAAATTCAAAACCTCCAAATATAATCGATGGAATTTTTCCAATAGAGTTGATACTATGAACTTGAGGTTGTTTCCTCGGAAAGTGTATTGTATGCTCATTACCATTAACATGAAAAGTGACATCGCCTTTAGTGCAATCAATAACAGCCCCTGCAGTATTCAAAAAGGGTCTTCCAAGAATAATACACATACTATCGTCCTCGAGAATATCAAGAATAACAAAGTCTGTTAAAATAGTAACGTTTGCAACTACAACAGGCACGTCCTCCCAAATACCGGCAGGTATAGCAGTTGATTTATCAGCCATTTGCAAAGATATTTTAGTAGGTGTCAACTTATTCAAATCAAGTATACGATATATAGAGAGAGGCATAACACTAACACCGGCTCCAAGATCACATAAAGTAGGTTTAACATAATTTCTTTTAATGGAGCATGGTATAGTGGGTACTCCCGGATCTCCAAGTTTCTCTGGTATTCCACCCTTAGAGGTATAATTAGCAAGCATGATGGAAATTTCAGCTTCCGGTATCTTTCTTTTATTTGTAACAATTTCTTTCATATACTTAGCATAAGGATTCATTTTGAGTATATCAGTTAAGCGCATACGCAAAAAGATAGGTCTAATCATTTCAGCAAAACGCTCAAAATCCTCATCATTCTTTTCCTTGGATGGTTTGGGAGGAAAAGGCATGGGTTTCTGAACCCATGGTTCTCTTTCTTTACCATGTTTCCTAGCAACAAAGTCTTTCTTATCATGACGTTGATTCTTTGATTGTGGGTTCTCAAGATCAACAGCAGGTTCAATTTCTATATCATTATCATTACTAGGTTGAGCATCTTCATGAACATTATCACTAGTTTCCGGTTCATTACCAGGTTGTGTTTCAGCATCATAGATAGAAATATCATTTGGATTCTCAGGTGTTTCAGTAATAGGTTTACTGGAAGCATGCAAAGTCCTATCATTTTTCTTTTTCTTCCTATTAGAAGGACTAGGTGCATCTACATTATTTCTCTGAGAATCTTGCTCAATTCTCATAGGGTGGCCTTCAGGATACAAAGGTTCCTGAGTCATTCTACCAGTTCTAGTAGCCACTCTAACAGCATTATCATTATTCTTACTATTCAATTCATTGAGCAAATCATTTTGAGCTTTAAGTACTTTTTCTACTTGAGTGGTAACCATAGAAGCATGTTTACTAATAAGTTTAAGTTCACCTTTGACATTAGCCATATAATCACCCAAGTGCTCAAGCATATTTGAATTGTATTTCAATTGTCTACCAAAATAAGCATTAAAATCTTCTTGCTTAGCCATAAATTTATCAAACTCATCTAAGAATGGGCTAGCAAATTTAGTAAATGGGATTTCAGCTTTATCATGTCTATAGAGAGAATTTACCTTTACTACCTGTGTCGGGTTATCAAGACCATGAGTTTCTTCAATAGGTAATGGATTAAGATCATATGTTTCTTCAACAGGCGGTAAATTAAGACCATGTATTTCTTCAATAGGAGGTAAATTCTTAACATCTTCAGCTTTAATACCTTTTTCTTTCATAGATTTCTTTGCCTCTTGCATATCTTCAGGACTGAGAAATAGAGCACCCCTCTTCTTCAGAGTTGGTTTAGGAATAGGCTCAGGAGTTGGTTTAGGAAGTGTCCAATTATTTTCATTTTTCAACATATTATTCAATAGAATTTCAGCTTCATCATGCGTTCTTTCCCTGAAAACAGAACCAACACAACTATCCAGGTAATCTATGGAGGCATCTGTTAGTCCATTATAAAAGACATCAAGTATTTCATTTTTCTTAAGAGGATGGTCAGGCAAAGCATTAAGTAATTGGAGAAGCCTCCCCCAAGCTTGTGGGAGACTCTCTTCTTCAATTTGCACAAAATTATATATATCCCTTAAAGCAGCTTGTTTCTTATGAGTAGGGAAATATTTAGCAAAGAAGTAATAAATCATATCCTCGGGACTACACACACAACCAGGATCAAGAGAATTAAACCATATCTTAGCATCACCCTTTAATGAGAATGGAAATATTTTAAGGATATAAAAGTAACGAGTTCTCTCGTGATTAGTGAACAGGGTAGCTATATCATTTAATTTAGTAAGATGTGCCACAATAGTTTCAGATTCATAGCCATGAAAAGGATCAGATTCAACCAAAGTAATTATATCAGGATCAACGGAGAATTCGTAATCCTTATCAGTAACACAGATAGGTGAAGTAGCAAAAGCAGGGTCAGGTTTCATCCTAGCATTTTGAGATTTCTTATTCCATTTAGCTAATACCTCTTAAGTTCGTATCTATCTTTGCAAGCTATAATAGCTAGAGCAGCTTACTTTTCAAAAACATAACCCTCAGGAATAACATGTGAGTCTTCAACATCACTTTCATCAATATTATCAGATTCAATATTTTCACTCCCTCTAACCCTAGCAAGTTGTTCATCAAGAAATTCACCAAGTGGCACAGTAGTATAAAGCATAGAAGTAGTTTCATCATAAGTATCATGCATAGAAGAAGTGGCATCATCAATAACAAGTGACATATCAGAACGAATAGTAGAAGCGGGTTTAGGTGTCGCAAGCTTACTCAAAATAAAAGGTGACTCAAGTGCAGAGCTAGATGGCAGTTCCTTACCTCCTCTCGTAGTTGAGGGATAAATCTTGGTTTTTGGATCTCTCAAGTTCTTCATAATGGTAAGCAGATATAAATCCCAAGTGACTCAAAGAATAGAGCTATGCTCCCCGGCAACGGCCCCAGAAAATAGTCTTGATAACCCACAAGTATAGGGGAACGCAACAGTTTTTGAGGGTAGAGTATTCAACCCAAATTTATTGATTCGACACAAGGGGAGCCAAAGAATATTCTCAAGTATTAGCAGCTGAGTTGTGAATTCAACCACACCTGGAAACTTAATATCTGCAAAAGAGTGTTTAGTAGCAAAGTAATATGATAGTAGTGGTAATGGTAGCAAAAGGTAATGATAGCAAAAGTAATGTTTTTGGTATTTTGTAGTGATTGTAACAGTAGTAACAGAAAAGTAAATAAGCGAAGAACAATATACCGAAAGCTCGTAAGCAATGGATCGGTGATGGAGAATTATGCCGGATGCGGTTCATCATGTAACAGTCATAACCTAGGGTGACACAGAACTAGCTCCAATTCATCGATGTAATGTAGGAATGTATTCCGAATATAGTCATACGTGCTTATGGAAAAGAACTTGCATGACATCTTTTGTCCTACCCTCCCGTGGCAGCGGGGTCCTAGCAGAAACTAAGGGATATTAAGGCCTCCTTTTAATAGAGTACCAGAACAAAGCGTTAACACATAGTGAATACATGAACTCCTCAAACTACGGTCATCACAGGTAAGTATCCTGATTATTGTCACTTCGGGGTTAACGGATCATAACACATAATAGGTGACTATAGACATGCAAGATAGGATCAAGAACTCTCATATATTGATGAAAACATAATAGGTTCAGATCTGAAATCATGGCACTCGGGCCCTAATGACAAGCATTAAGCATAGCAAAGTCATAGCAACATCAATCTCAGAACATAGTGGATACTAGGGATCAAACCCTAACAAAACTAACTCAATTACATGATAGATCTCATCCAACCCATCACCGACCAGCAAGCCTATGATGAAATTACTCACGCACGGCGGTGAGCATCATGAAATTGGTGATCGAGGATGGTTGATGATGATGATGGCGACGTATTCCCCTCCCCGGAGCCCCGAACGGACTCCAGATCAGCCCTCCCGAGAGGTTTTAGGGCTTGGCGGCGGCTCCGTATCGTAAAACGCGATGAATTCTTCTCTCTAGTTTTTTTTCTCCCTGAAAGCGAATATATAGAGTTGGAGTCGAGGTGGGAGGAGCACCAGGGGGCCCACGAGGTAGGGGGCGCGCCCCCCACCCTCTTGGACAGGTGGTGGGCCCCCTGGTCTTCATCTTTTGCAAGGATTTTTTATTATTTCCGAATAGATGTTCCATGAAGTTTCAGGTCATTCCGAGAACTTTTGTTTCTGCACATAAATAACACCATAGCAATTCTGCTGAAAACAGCGTCAGTCCAGGTTAGTTCCATTCAAATCATGCAAGTTAGAGTCCAAAATAAGGGCAAAAGTGTTTGGAAAAGTAGATACGCCGGAGACGTATCAGCCGCCCAACTCGGGGGAGCTCCTTGCTGCATGGAGGCAGCGCCGTTCTAGCGGAAGAATTGCTTGGTGTGGCGGTCCGAGGGCTGTGCTTGTGAGCCGCTGAGGAGGGCTGCGACGGCGATGGGCGTTGGTGCCACAAAGCGTGCGACGAAGAGGTCGCGCAGCTCCTCCCAGGACGCCACTGAGGATTCTGGGAGGATGAGCAGCCAGGCACGCGGCACGCCAGCGAGGGCGATGGGGAACCAGTTGGCCATGACCTTGTCGTCGCCTCCAGCTTCTAGGATGGCCTCCTCGTATGCCAGCAGGAAGGCCGAGGATCTGTCGCGCCGTCATAGCGAGGCGGCGTCTCTGTCTTGAACTTGTGTAGCCACTGCACCCGCCGCAAGGCAGGGGTGAAAGCACCGAGTACCCTAGCGCCGTCGTGGGTGCCCGTTGTCCCAGCCGAAGGAGCAACGCCTGCCATGGGGACAAAGCATGGAGGCGGTGGAGCGTGGATCGATGGAAGGAAAGCTTCGACGCACCCCTACCTAGCGCGCCAAATGTCAGATTTCAGGTTCTGGCAAAACACTTAAGGTTCGAACTGGGGTGCGCACGAACATCCCTCCTTCCCCCTAGCTCACTCACTCACCACGATCTCAAAGCTCAGCTCGTTGAACTCGAAGAACAAGGGACACAAGAGTTTATACTGGTATGGGCCACTGATGTGGTGTAATACCCTACTCCAGTGTGGTGTGGTTGATTGCCTTGTAGACTTAGGATGAACAAGTATAAGGGAAGAACAGCCTCCTGAGGAGAGGTGTTCTTCAGCTCGGTGAGCTGGTGCGTATGAGGGTGGAATCGATCTGATCCCGCCTCCTGGTGGTGGCAAGTCCTATTTATAGAGGCCCTGGTCCAGTTCCCAAATATTAGGCAGGAAGGGATCCCACATAGGCCAATTTGAAGGGGGACAACTACTACAAGCTATCCTGACAATAGGTGTCTTCGCCTGCTAAAGGCTCTGGTGGTGATGCTGCCGTGGGCTCCGTGATGACCTTCATCCTGCTGTCCTGCTGGTCTTGGTCTTGTTGAACCAATATAGAAACCTTTGCCTGATGCCTCGAGACTCCTCGCCTACGCCTGCTCCTTTAGCACCAAAGAGGCAACTGGTGCTCTGTGCCTGCTGGCACCCGCCTGGCCTTGGTCGTCATGGCTCACGTCATGGGAACCTCATGAGGTGCCCCTCACCTTGATCTCTTTGCTCCTCGCGAGCCAGCCTAGCGAGGCTGCCCCTGGGGAGGTCTTGTGTCGTCCGCCTCGCGAGGCATGGCCCCTCGCAAGGGTCTTGAGTGTTTGCTAGTGAAGATGGGCCATACCAGGCCACTTGAGGAGCCATGCCGTGGGCCGCAGGTAGGCAACTCTGGGGATCCCCGTTCCCAGAACGCTGATAGAAGTCTTCTTTCTCCCCCTTATATAGATCAGCCAGGATTATGGCTAGTTCAGTTGGGGTATCTAGGGCCTTGCATCTGTAACGAGATGCGTTGTCTGCTATGTTAGAACACCATAAAGGAGTAACTCTGGACTGAAGGAGCTGAATACATTGTTTTATTGCGATGGCCATGACTTTGATTATCGAGAGCTCGAAATGAGCCAGTAATCTGACCTTGTTGACCAACCTCTTTACTTCCGCACTGTCTTCCTCCTTGGGAGTACGGGGGTGCCAATTGAGGCGTTTCTTCAAAGGAGCACTAGAGTATTCGGGGAGGCCGCGCCGAACTAGGTCCGAAAGATGGACATCCTCAATACAAAACCATTCCGAAGACCATTCCTGGGATACCTCCCTCGGAGTTCCAATAGGGCAGCCTGATCCGGCTATGCGTCATACTTTGGTGCCGCCGACATCAAATATGGAACCCCCTTAGTGGCGAGGGACAAGGCAAAAGAACTTTCTCCATAGTTCGAAATGGGCCTCGCAGCCCAGAAACAGTTCGCAGAGAGTAACAAAACCCGATATGTGTAGAATCGAACCTGGGGTGAGGTTGTGCAGTTGGATTCTGTAGAACTCCAACAGGCCCCTGAGAAAGGGATGGATTGTTAATCCCAAGCCCCGCAAGAGAAATGGGATGAAGCATACCCTCTCCTCCTTGTTGGGATTGGGGAAATTTTATGCTAGCACATCATTGCCGATCGAGGCCAATCCTGCTCATACAGGGACTAGATCTGCGAGAGGGAGATTGAGGGAGTCCTGGACTAAGGGGTCCTCGGGCGTACGACCTGTTATCCATGGGCCGGATTGATGGGCTGTGAAGACATGAAGGCCGAAGACTATACCTGTGTCCGGATTGGACTCTCCTTGGCGTGGAAGGCAAGTTTTGGCGACCGACTATGAAGATTCCTTCTTATGTAACCGACTCTATGCAAACCCTAGATCCCCTTGGTGTCTATATAAACCGGAGGGGATAGTCCGGAAAGGACATTCATCACCATAGTCATATAAGCTAGGCTTCTAGGGTTTAGCCATCATGATCTCGTGATAGATCAACTCTTGTAACACCTATCGGCGTTCTGGGAACGGGGGTCCCCAGACTTGCCTGCCTGCGGCCCGCGGCGTGGCCAAGCAGCAGGTCGTACGGCCCATCTTCATCAACAAGGCAGCCAGGACCCTCGCGAGGGTCCAAGCCTCGCGAGTCAGACGATGCAAGACCTCCTATGGAGTGGCCTAGCTAGGCAGGCTCATGAGGAGCGGAGATATCAAGGCAGGGCAAACCTCACGAGGCTCTCGTGACGTAAGCCATGACGATCGACACCAGGCGGGCGCCAGCGCGCGCAGCGTCCTTGTTTCCCCTTTGGTGCAAAGGAGGCAAGCGCAGCCGTGGAGTACCGAGGCCTCAGGCAAAGGTTGCCATTTCGGTGCAACAAGACCAAGACCAGGCGGACGGCAAGGCGGAGGTCATCATGGAGCCCAAGATGGCGTCACCCCAGAGGCTTTCACAGGCGCAGACTACCTTTTGTCAGGATAGCTTGTACTAGTTGTCCCCCTTCAAATTAGCCCGCCATTGTTGGCTCCCTTCCCGCTCAATATTTGGGAAGAGGACCAGGGCCTCTATAAATAGGACTAGCCACCACCATAGTAGGGGCATCTAATCTTAGCTTGAGGGAATCTACACACCACAAGTTCATACGCACAAGAACACCTCAACCTTAGGAGGCTGTTCTTCCCCTTGTATTGTTCATCATCAGCCCAAGAGGCAATCCACCACCACCACACTGGAGTAGGGTATTACACCACAACGGTGGCCCGAACCAGTATAAACCCCGTGTCTTTCTGTGTTGTGAGTTCGTCGAGTTCGTCCGCAAGATCTTAGCGAGCTACAGTGTAGATCGGTAGGAGGGAAAGACTTCGTGCGCACCCCAGTGTTCGAACCTTAAGGGTTAGCCGGAACCCCACATCCGACATTTGGCGCCAAGTAGGGGTGCACCAGAGCTTCTTCTCCGCCAATCAGCTCCCCGACGTTCACCGGCTATGATGTCTGGCGACCCAAGGGCCGGCTCCGACCGCTGGGCAGCCTGGCCGGTCCGGACGGCACCGCCTACCCATGAAGGTCTCGACCCCGCATCCCAAGCGGCACGGGCGCCACCAAGCTCTGCCGGGCATGGACAGCACGGCCAGGCGTCATCCACCCTCACCCCGCGGCAAGTATGAGCCGCATCAAGAGCAGCGAGTCACGCTGCAGCAACAGCGCCGCACTCACGGCGGGAGCAAGCGAACATGCGGGCGGCACGCACAGTGGCAAGGGAGCTACTGCGATGCAGGCTGATGGAGAGCCGCTGGGACACACTGCTTGAGCGTGTTGCTGAGCTACTGGACGCAGCGGTGTCGGGAGCGCCACCCTTCCGCTATCGACTCCCCCCCAGGCCACTTCAAGGTCGCGCGGCAAGCCTCACCACATCTGCGCGCCATCGACTATGCCCGGGGGCTTTGTCAACATCAGCACGGCCGACGGCGTAGGGGGCTCTAGCCCCCCATGCTGCCCTCGACAAGCACGAGTGCAAGCGTCACCCCCATGGTCCCGGTCGGATGCCATATTATCATCCCCAGGACGCCATCATGGGCGGAGCAACATGGAGCGTGGGGCACCACGATGAGGTGTTCGGGGTGACGGCCCTGGAATCCTACGTGCCCCGCATGATGGACCAAGGTTACGCACCAGAGGACGACATCGGCTCATTCATTGGAGAAGATTGGGGAGAAGGGGCGCTGGGAGCTGAAGCCTTCCAAGAGCCAACGGAGAACCACAATTATCGCGCCAGCAGCGGCAACTATAGGGTACTGCTAACCTCTCAGGAATAGGCTTATGCTAACCATGGGCTGTAGATGAATCAGGTTGCAGCATCGATCGACGACCCTGGCACGACGGCGCCCGTTTCAACAAGGGAGACACGCTGGGGGCCGCCGGGAGGGAGGGAGCCAGGAGCAAGGCCCCACCCCAAGGCACGCGAAACCAGGGGACACCCGGAGGTAGGCCCTCTGCCAGGGTGGCTTCAACAACCCTTCCCTCGGCAGAGGACCCGTGGTCGCCGAGGGAACCGCTGGCGTCCTCTTTCCCTCCTTTGTGTCGTCCTGGTCTCCAGTCGGCTCAAAGGAGGTCAAGGGTGGCGCAAGGCGGGGCCCTCGTCTGGCGATATGAAGCAAGGCCGGTACCTGTGAAGAAGGCCCAGTGCCTGTGAAGCTCGACGCCCGTGACACTCTCACGTGATAATGAGTTGGGGTCGTACACGCCCCAGAGTCTTAGGGGTGCCGGACTCAGGCCCTGGGGCTCCCTCCCACGCCTAGTGGCAGCACTTAGCTCCACACTGGTGAGAAGACTTGAAGACCCAAAGACTAGACTAGGTGACTAGACTTGAAGATCCTTTTGCTTTGGATCTCTCTTTCTGTGGCTTTGTTGTCTGGATCTGGATTTAAGTTGAAGCTGACATTTTATCGCGCGCGCGGGGGGTGCCTTTTCTCGTTCGAGCCATTTCTTGCCTTCTGGATCTCATTTGGTTTGGGACTCGCATCCATCGCCTTTCCCTCGCAAGGCTCCTCGCGAGCCGGACCGTGCAGAGCGCACGCTCATCAAACCCGCGCTAGCTCTGCTCCTGGTGCTCACCTCTTACGGGACCCCCTCAAACGGGGCGATAAGCTCCGCAGGATTCTCAGGAACTCGTCGCCTCACGACCCGGCCCTAAGCTGGCGCTGACTAAGGTAAACCACATCGGGGAGCTCACCCCCAGCTTCATGAGCTCACGAGGACTCATACTCACATCGCATAGGAAAGAAAAAACTGCAATTTGCTTACACGTGGGGCTCCCCCTCTCAAAATGCTCTTACAAGTTTCCCAAGGGCCACGCCTGAGTTTTGCGTGCAGAATAAAACAACATGAGAATATGGGATCAGCCAGAGATATCGCTCGCTGCATCGTCCACGGACGCGTCACTCGCATCGTCATCATCTTCGTCGGAATCATCGCCGCTGTTAGCGACGCCCCCATCGCCGTCGTTGACCACGTCACCTTCGTCTGCGACGACCACTACCCCATCGTTCTCCGAGGTGAAGGCCCTGACCAACGCGTTGACATGGTCCTCTACCCAACACGCCAGGTTGCCCCGGACAGCCATGGGTACAGGGGCAATGGCGGCATCAAAGTCGAAGTTGGGGTCGGCGTTCAGAAGGTGGATGAAGACACGGGAGAAGGCGCGCTAAAGCAGGCCACGAACCCTCTCCTCCACAAGCTGCCGAGCTCTGGCAGATTGAACCTCCAGGCACGTCACCACCTCGGTGAAGAAGGTCAGGTGGATGGCATAGTCACTTGAGTGAGGGGTTGGGGCGTTCTCGTCGCAGATGTAACCCAGGGTGGTGTCGGCCTTGTTCCGAAGGTCATGAAGCATAGGAGCGTGCTCGCGCTCCAGCGTCCGGTGTTGAAGCACTTCCTCCCTGTTTTGCTGTGTGGCGGCCTCGACATCATCAAATCGTCTCTGGAGGGAAGACAGCTCGGCGTGGGCGGAGGCCAAGTCCGCCTGCACCGTAACCAGGGCGGCAGTTGTGGCCTCTGCACGCCTCTCAGCCTCGTCCAACCTGGGCCTGAGGGCGGCGGCCCTGCCCGCACCCTCCTGACCGGCGAGCTTCAACTTCAAGTCATACCTGCCCTCCAGATCTGCGCGAACCTCGGCCACCCGGTGATTGATCTCCTCCTCGACTCTGGCCTCGTGGGCCCCGACGACATCTTCAACTTGAGCGACTTGACGCTCCCCCGTCTCCAGTCGCTCGAGCTCGAGGCTGCGCTCCATGGCTTCTAGGGCCAGCGTCTCCTCGCGCTGCCGGACCTCCTCTTCCTCCACAGGCGTCCCCCTCAACGATGCAAGGGCGGCCCCGCGTGCCTCGACCTTCTGCTCAAGGGACGCGCTCCAGGCCTGGAGCTCCCACGCGCGCTCCTCCGCAGCCTCGCGGCGGCGATCGGCCTTGTGAGCTTCTTCCAAAGCTCGCGAGCGGGCCTCATTGGAAATCTTGAGGGACGCCTCGGCCTTCACGTTCTCGAGGTCATGATGATAACAACCAAGGTTGATGGCCACTCGCAGCTTGCGCCGCTCCTCCACCAACCGAGGACCTCCAGCCTCAAGACGCGAGTCGACACCAGCAAGCTCTTCACCAAGGCGGTTCATCACGCCCATCGCCTCCTGGAAGAGCTCGTGGCGGACCATGCTATGCCCGCGCTCGAGCTCGAACGCTCGGCCCACCTCTTCCTCCACCTTGGGGGCTGCGGGTGGAGCATCAAGTGGCGTACCACCTCCCGGTTGGGGGCTGGGGACTGGCACGGCCCCAGGCGCCAGCTGACCCTCGCGAGGGGCCCGAACCGAACAAGGCCCGCTGCTTGAAGAAGACTCCAGGATCGAGGCTAGCCAGCTACAAACCGTGACCAGGGGAGGAGCCATTGGCACGCCTGCTGCGCTTCGAGCAAGGCCGCGAAGAAAGGAGGACGAAGGCGCAAGCTCGAGGCGCCTTGATGACGGACCAACTCCCATGGCTGACCCCACGCCGTGGGCAACGTCCGAGCCTGTAGTGCTGGAGCTTGGCGGGTGCGATGGGATGAGAGGGAGTTGCTTCTCTGGAGATTTCGCGGCCTTAGCAGAAGGGGACCTGAGGGGACAATCGTCAGGAAAGGAAGGCGACACATAGAAGATCACCAAGATAAGGTACTTACTCGTTGATAGTGATGTACTTCCATCGCTTCAATGGTCCGAAGAAGCTACCACCGCTAGGGGGTCCTTTCCTCTTGCGAAGCTCCTCGAAGTCCACACGAAGGCGACCGAAGCACTGGACGTGACGGCCGGAGCGCGGCGGAGCCAAAGAAGAACCAAGAGGGATGGCTTCAGGGGAGCCCAGCTGCGGCAAACAGCCTGGCTCTTTCTCGCTGCGACCTCCCGAGGCTCCTCGAGCCTCGGCCTCGGGAGCTGCAAGCCGCATCTCATCAGCGACCGACGCCTCAGGAGGGGCGTCGCAAGCTCCCGAGGACGACGCCCCTGGATCACCGCTCGGCATGTGCTCCTAAACATCTGAGTAGCCGGCCACCGTCGCCGCTCGCTCCCCCGCACCATCACCTGGGGCGAGCTCGGCACCGGCAGCAAAGACGGGGACCACGATGACGGGATTCTCGCGGGGCCCCACCAAGCCGATTGGGCGCAGCCCCCACTCATCAAAGGAAGGCATGTTCGCGGCAAATGTGACCTTGTTCTCGCAGCGGTACAACATGCAGCTTTTCCTGGGCATCTTGTCCGGCAGAGGGACACCAGATAGGACTGTGAGCATTGTTTGCCGCGCAGCAAGAGGAAGCCCCTCCTCCTGAAACCTCATGTTGTCCTGTCCGCTGAGCAAGGCCCACATCGGGCGAGAATGGTGCTGAAGCAGAGCAGCTCGACGCCTGACGAACTCCCTCACCATCATGGGCGCAGTCACACCAAGGTCCTTCAACCACCGCAGCCTGGCCCAGACAGGGGCAAGACAGGGGCTCGCGAGCCTCTGGTGACCCCAGCCGGAGTTTGGAATGGCAGGCCCCACCGGAGCTTGGAGCAGAGGGTTGAGCACGCCGGCATCAACAAACACCCGTCGTGTGTGGAACTCGCTCGCAGATGAAGGGAGCTCGAATTCGATCCCCATGCCTGCTGTCGCAGCCACGGCCTGGAAGCCCACACACCCTGAGCTCTGCCGGGCACCGGTGAGATGCAGCGAGAAGAAGTGGCAGAGGAGTGCCACGGAGGGGGTGATGCCCACCATGGCCTCACACACGAAAGCAAAGACGGCAAGAAGGGTCACAGATTGAGGGTCGAGATGGAGCATGTGGATCTGATAATGCTCGAGCACCGCCTTGAAGAAGGCGGAGAAGGGAGGAAGCAGGCCAGCCCAGAGGGCATCAATGAAGATCGGAACCTCGGTGACTGCCCGAGCCATGCTGGAGCGAGACGCAGGCTCCCCACTTGTTGAAGCTGGAGGCGAGCATGGGGCGCACCTTTCCCATGGCCTCGTCGTTGAGCACCCGAGGTTGGCCGAGCACCGGCTCGAAGGATGGAGGCGCAGTTGGCGAGGACAAGGTTTTCTTCCCCTTCCTGGCCTGTTTTGGCACCATGGCGGTGAAGTGGGCGGAGCACAAGTTGGATTGGGAAAGCGGAGCAGGACGTCGAAGGAGCAAGGAGATTGGAAGAGCTGGGCATGGCGAGGGAAGAATAACTGTGCAAGAGGTGGGGCCGCATAGCCAGGTGGATTTAAGGGCAGCGTGGGGAAGTGGAGACACCCACGACCTATGGACCGCCACGCATCAACCGAGGCCACAGGCTTTTGGGGCCCGCGGAGCTTCGAGCTTGACCCTTGGCTTCGCCGCGAAGCCAAGCCCGAGCGCACCATGGGCCCGGGGGCTACTGTCGGCGTTCTGGGAACGGGGGTCCCTAGACTTGCCTACCTGCAGCCCGCGATATGGCCAAGCAGCAGGCCGTACGGCCCATCTTCATCAACAAGGCACCTAGGACCCTCGCGAGGGTCCAAGCCTCTCGAGGCGGACGATGTAAGACCTCCTCTGGAGTGGCCTAGCTAGGCAGGCTCACGAGTAGCGGAGATATCAAGGCAGGGCAAACCTCACGAGGCTCTCGTGACGTAAGCCATGACGATCGACACCAGGCGGGCGACAGCGTGCGCAGCGTCCTTGTTTCCCCTTTGGTGCAAAGGAGGAAAGCGCAGCCGCGGAGTACCGAGGCCTCAGGCAAAGGTTGCCATTTTGGTGCAACAAGACCAAGACCAGGCGGACGGCAAGGCGGAGGTCATCGTGGAGCCCAAGACAGCGTCACCCCAGAGCCTTTCGCAGGCGTGGACTACCTTTTGTCAGGATATCTTGTACTAGTTGTCCCCCTTCAAATTAGCCCGCCATTGTTGGCTCCCCTCCCACTCAATATTTGGGAAGAGGACCAGGGCCTCTATAAATAGGACTAGCCACCACCATAGTATGGGCATCTCATCTTAGCTTGAGGGAATCTACACACCACAAGTTCATACACACAAGAACACCTCAACCTCAGGAGGTTGTTCTTCCCCTTGTATTGTTCATCATCATCCCAAGAGGAAATCCACCACCACCACACTGGAGTAGGGTATTACACCACAATGGTGGCCCGAACCAGTATAAACCCCGTGTCTTTTCTGTGTTGTGAGTTCTTCGAGTTCGTCCGCAAGATCTTAGCGAGCTAGAGCATAGATCGGTAGGAGGGAAAGACTTCACGCGCACCCCAGTGTTCGAACCTTAAGGGTTAGCCGGAACCCCACATCAGACAACACCCATATTCATCAATATAAATCAAGCAGGACGTAGGGTATTACCTCCATAGAGAGGGCCCAAACCTGGGTAAACATTCTGTCCCCTGTCTCCTATTACCATCGATCCTAGACGCATAGTTCGGGACCCCCTACCCGAGATTCACCGGTTTTGACACCGACATTGGTGCTTTCATTGAGAGTTCCACTGTGCCGTCCACGAAAGGTTCGATGGATCCTTCAATCGTCTATAGCGACGCTATCCAAGGAGAAACCTTCCTCCCCGGACAGATTTTCGTGTTCAGCGGCTTCGTACTGCGGGCCAACTCGCTTGGCCATGTGGAGCAGATCGATAGCTACGCCCCTGGCCACCAGGTCAGATTTGGAAACTTGAACTACGTTGCAGATATCCGTGGAGACTTGATCTTCAATGGATTTGAGACTGCAGCGATCGCACCCCCCTCGCTCCAAGGAACATGACTTAAATCTGTCATTGGATCACATCCAGGAGATGGTCCATGTTGCTTTAACGGCCTTAGAACCGGAGCAGATCGTTCCATCCGAAGCCACAGAGTCCGCTGCGTTGGAGCCGCACACGGACTCGGCGCCTCACAATATATGCGTCAATGGAACTCCGAATTCGTCTCCGGCTATAGGTTCCAGACCATGTATGCCTGCAGACACCGAGCTGGATCGGTTATAGATTTTCGAATTTGGCGCCGCAGACATCTTCCAGCACTCACCTTTGGGTTATGTGCTAAACTCTTTAAAGAAATTGTCCTTGGAAAGGGACTCATAGCCGAACTATGTTCGATTCGAGCCAGAGGCTGATGATGAGAAATTTTGTTTCCCACCTGCCACCCACTTCATAGCCACTGTCGATGATTTAACCGACGTGCCGATTATGGCTCTCAAGACATCGACGGTATGGACGACGATGCTGACCAGGAGCGAAGCCAAAACCCGCCATTTACTGGACGTTGGACGGCCACCTCTTCGTACGATGTGTACATGGTCGACACACCTAAAAAAGCTAGTGACGATGACAAAGGAGATCCAGTTGCGAATAAACCTTCTGAGACACAGTCCAAGTGCTGGCGCCCAAAACGCCGCTCTAAGCCTCGTCCCTCAAATAACGGAAATAGTGGCACTGGAGAGAATAGTACTCCAGACGACGCCGAAAACAATAAAGACCCTGTCGGGGCTGCATCCGAACAGGAGGAACAAGACAACGGGCAAGATAACCCTGATAATCAGACCATGCCCCAATGACCCAGACGATGATAGTTATCGTCCAGTCTCCGAGGATGATGGGAGCCTCGGCAATGAGGACTTCATCGTGCCTGAGGCACCCCTCGAGCAGGAGCGCTTCAAGCGCCAGCTAATAGCCACCGCGAGAAGCCTGAAGAAGAAGCAGCAACTTCAAGCCGATCAAGACCTACTCATTGATAGGCGGACTAATGTCCTAGAAGCCGAAGAATATGGCCTCAAGCGCCCAGCCAAGAGTTACGCAAAGTGTAGACTGCTACCTCAGTTCGATGAGGAGGCACCAAATCCCATACCTCCCTCACGCAATGCGGACCGACCACCACGCGGTCGGGATAGTGCGGCAGACCGACCACCCCGCGGTCGGGATAAAGCGGCAACTCAGGCCGAACAACAGCCCGCCCCACCACCTCGCAAAAATAGGGACAGAACAACTTGGGACCATATACACGATCATCGGCAGGAGCTGGACAGTAGAGCAGAACACACCAGATCAATCTACGGATCGCGAGGACGCTTCCCGACTCGGGATGACGGCTACCTATTCTGGCGTGACAAAACCAGTCACACCCGGCCGATAACCGCAGACGCACTCCATCGAAAGTGTGCCGTGATGCGGCCCGATATAGAGGCGCCGCACACCCTCTCTGATTTACAGATGAGGTGCTGGATCACGAATTCCCCGAGGGGTTCAAGCCCGTCAATATTGAATCATACGACGGAACAACCGACCCCGCGGTATGGATTGTGGACTTTATTCTCCACATCCACATGGCCCGAGGAGACGACCTCCACGCCATCAAATACCTCCCATTGAAACTCAAAGGGCCAGCTAGACACCGGCTGAATAGCCTGCCCGAGAATTCCATCAGCAGCTGGGAGGACCTGGAAGAGGCCTTTCTTGACAACTTCCAAGGTACATATGTCCGGCCACCCGATGCCGATGACTTAACCCACATAGTTCAACAACCTGGAGAATCAGCCAGAAAATTCTGAACTAGGTTCCTAACCAAAAAGAACCAGATCATTGACTATCCGGATGCCGAAGCCCTAGCGGCCTTTAAACACGGCATCCATGACGAATGGCTAGCACACCACATCGGCCAAGAAAAACCGAAGTCCATGGCAGCCCTTACGACACTCATGACCCGCTTTTGCGCGGGAGAGGACAGTTGGCTGGCCCATAGCAAAAGCACATCCAGCAAGACAGGCCCCTCCGAGGCCAAGAACAGCTCCGGAAAGATCGGGCACAATAGACACAAACACCAAAGCAATGGCGACAACACCGATGACACCACCATTAACGCCGTATTCAGGGGCTCCAAGTCTGGACAGCGAAAGAAGCCCTACAAAAGGAACAGCAAGGGACCATCTAGCCTGGATCGCATACTCGATCGTCCGTGCCAGATACATCGTACCCCAGACAAACAAGCCAATCAGACTAACAAAGACTGTTGGGTTTTCAAACAGGCTGGCAAGTTAAATGCCGAAAACAAAGAAAAGGGATCACAAAATGAGGACAAGGATGAAGATCCCCGGCAGCCGAACACTGGAGGGCCGAAGAAATTCCCCCCTCAAGTCAAAACGGTGAACATGATATACGCTACACACATCCCCTAAAGGGAGCGCAAGCGAGCACTTAGGGATCTCTACGCAGTAGAGCCAGTCGCCCAAAAATTCAATCCGTGGTCGTCATTCCCGATCACCTTCGATCACTGAGATCATCCAACTAGTATCCGGCATGGAGGTTCAGCTGCACCGGTCCTCGACCCAATCATTGACGGATTTCACCTAACACGAGTCCTAATGGACGGCGGTAGCAGCCTCAACCTGCTCTATCAGGATATAGTGCGGAAGACGGGCATTAATCCCTCACAAATCAAACCCACAAAGACTACCTTTAAAGGAGTCATCCCAGGCATTGAGGCCCGCTGCACGGGCTCAATCACGCTGGAGGTAGTCTTCGGTTCCCCGGACAACTTCCGAAGCAAGGAGTTAATCTTCGATATCGTCCCCTTCCGCAGTGGCTATCACGCACTACTCGGACGAACCACGTTCGCTAGATTCAATGTGGTACCACACTATGCTTATCTCAAGCTGAAAATGCCCGGTCTGCGCGGTGTCATAACAGTTCACGAAAACACAGAACGCTCCCTCCGGACAGAGGAGCACACTGCTGCCCTAGCAGTAGAGGTACAAAACGGCCTTCTCAAGCAGCATCATAGTCTGGCTGCCGAGACCCTGGACACCATTAAGAGGGTCCGGACTACACTGCAACAGGACAACGTGGCTCATCAAGAGCTTGATTAGCAATTTGGCCTCCGTCCCAATCCCGATGAGGTAGTGGCATTCATACCACGCATCCATAACTACACACTCAAAATTCCATGGGCATCGACGGAGGCACAAGCTATCCCGGGATCCACGGTTCGGCCAGACCGATCCCGGACACACATATAACATTACTATCTCCTTTTTCCTTGTTTCAGGCTTCTCCTATGGGGGCCTCCTTCGACGGCCTGATTAACGATCCCGTCAAAGGACAAACACACCGGATTGACATGGAGCACAGGCGTACATGGGAAGCCCTAGAGGCTAACCATTTTTCAGGACCCACGTGCAGTCCGCCTTCGGGTATGGCATGTCAAATAACCGGGTGCTTATTGTATTATTTTGTACCAATGTGCTTGGATGCATTAACCCTACTATAATGGAAATAGTTCATGATCCAAGTTCAAGTGCTCCGGATCCTATCTCTGTTCTGCCTCTATTTTCCTTTATATTACTTATTCCCTAGCAGCCGTACACTCTGGTACGTTTCATATTTGCCACGGGCTCCCCATCACCCCATGATACGGCAACAAAGTCCGAACAATCCCTAAAGATAAGTTCGGCACCCCGAATTTAGCATTATATGCATTGGCTCCGAATCATGTCTTTGGTTAATAGTTGGGTTGCCCGGCGCCTATGCTTGCTACCCTACGTTCCCCTAAATCGGCTAGGGTAGTAAAGGGAGAACTACTGCGATTGTGCCCTGGCCTTGACCAGATGAGCACCTCAGTAGAGAAAGCCAAAAACTGACTGTCATGATACGGCGAGAGTCGGTCAGCTGTTCGAGGGTCACAAATCATTGAAGTTTTTTTCCGCATTATGCGAAAGATCGACACTTCCCGATCAGATGCTCACAGCACCCTGGTTTGAACCAGGGGTTGCACATACACTTTATTATAAAACTCCTATGGTTAAGTGAGGGTGTTTAAGCCGTACAGTCTAATTGCCTTGTTCGTCGCGCTAAACAACTCCTTCAAGGACCATATAATTGGATCAAGATTGTTTAGAATCCATCCCGAACACCTCCGTACTACCTACGTGAGGGCAGAAGCCGACGACTGGCCAACCCTCAGATTACATCCAACACAGCCGCACAGGAGGAAACAATTCAAAGCATACCAATATTATATTAAAAAACAAGCTTTGTTCCCATAATACAAGGCAAACATAACATGAATACATTTATTCAAATACAATGTCGTGCGAACATTGTGCTCCCGCAAGGCAAGAACCCTCCAAGACATCCGCAAAATACCGTTCGGGTGTGCGGTGTTCCTTGCCCTCCGGTGGCCCTCTGGTCACCTCGACGGCGTCCTTCTTCGCCCACCACATCTTGCAATGGGCGAAGGCCATGTGCGCACCTTCAATGCAGGCCGAGCGCTTGACAATGTCCAACCGAGGACAGACGTTCACCATCCGCCTCATGAGTTTGAAGTAGCTGCTTGGCATAGCTTCGGCTGGCCATAGACAGATTATGAAATCCTTCATGGCTAGTTCGACCACCCTATGCAGCTCCACCAGCTGTTTCAGCTGATTGGTGAAGGACACGGGATGCTCTGGCGCCGCATATTGTGACCAGAAAAGCTTCTCCGTAGAACCCCCTCCTTCGGCTCGGTAGAACTCTGCGGCGTCCGATACACTGCGGGGTAAATCCGCAAAAGCTCCTGGGGAACTCCGAACCCGGGTTAGTAAAAGGTACTGCTTCTCCGCATACTTGCTCTGCATCTTAAATGCCTTACCCGTCGTGATCTTCTTGGCCTCCTGATTCTCCTGGAGGGCAGCCTGGGCCTCATTCCATGCGGTCTCCGCGCTCTGACGAGCCTTGGCGAGTTCGGTCCCTTGAACCGATGCATCATGCTCCAAGGCTTCGCATTTCTTGAACACATCCTAGAGCTCCTGCTGGATTTCTTTGACCCGAGCCTTGGACTCCTTACGGGCGGCTTGCTGCTGGACAGCCTTCTCCTCAGCCTCGCCCAGGGCCTTCTTTAGGGCCCCGACCTCGATCGCGGCTCCTTCACATATTACGACACAACGGTCAATATACAACGCCTATCCTTTCTAAACACACAGCAAGTCGTTACTCACCTTGCTTCGCCTGGAGCCGAACCTTAACCTCGCCGAGCTCGTTCTCGGTCCACTCCAGCCTCTGCCTCAGCTCAGAGACTTCGGCAGCATTGGAGGTCGTGGCCAACAGCGATGCCTGCTTATTCATATCTATTACGTTAGTCTCCTACAAAAGAAGATTGATCCTATGTCCGGTTCTTCCTGCCGAACACCGCACAGTGTCTCAGGGGCTATTGGTTACACGGGGTTTTTCTCTTTCTTACCTTGAAACCTGTCAACAGGCTGCTGCAGGCTTCATTCAGTCCACTCTTGGTGGACTGAATCTTCTCGATCACCGCACCCATAAGGACACGGTGTTCTTCCACAACGGAGGCTCCTCGAAGCGCCTCCATCAGATTATCCAGGGCCCTTGGATGGACAAGGGCCACCGGTGGAAGCGGCGCATCCCCCTCCTTCAAAGGGGGCTGCTCGCCCGACTCCGGAGCCATATGGGCCTCCAGAATCGTATTCGGTGGAGGGCCAAACTGGATACGGCCCTCTACGACAATCTCCATGGGGATCGGCTCCCCCATGTGTCCGGCAGTGGAGGTCTCGCCTTGTGGCGCCTCCCGGACAGCATCCTAGGCTCCTCCCCGGTTCGGAGTGGTCTTCCAGGATAACACTTCGGTGTCGTCCCTGGCCCCGGGGGAATAAGCAGGCGGTGGCGACATGCTCGCCATCTCCGACGGAGCCAACGGACCTCCAGATGAGGATCACTGGATAAGGTCGCAGGCCGGACTGCAATAGCACAATTAACTATGTCATGATAGTGAAGAGAAAGGGCTGGATGTGCGCATGAGCGAGCCGTGTCACTTACGATGTGGCTTGGGGCTTAGTGCGGGGGCGTTTCTCCGGACTGCTATCAACGTCCCATGCGGCGTTGACCGCCGGGACGCTCTTCCCCTTCTTGGGCGTATCCGCCTCCGGATGCGCTGAAGCCGCCCTCTTCTTCTTCCTTTCCTCAGGGGAGGGTTGTTTTCCTCCTCCTCCTCTTCCTCGCCATTGTCCTCAGGGACAGAGGAATGGGCCTCGTCGTCTTCGGACATCACGTCCGAAGTGCCCTTGCAACGGGGGCCACCCTTGGCCCCCTTAGCCTTCTTCTTGGCCTTCTTCTCCGACGCCTTATAAGGTGCCGACACCAGCATCTTCGCTAGACGCGGGATGACCGGTTCTTCAGGCAGCGGAGCCGGGCACTGGATCCACTTCGCCCTCCCCATCTAGTCCTAGAAATGCAATGATAAGCTCAGACATCATCCTTGAAATGATTAAGTTGGGGATACATCGAAAGATAGCATACCTCACTAGCGAGGTGTTTACAATCGTGACCACGGTCTGAATCTATGGCCGGTGGCTTCTCATTGCCCTTAAAGAGCAACTTCCATGCGCCTTCGTGAGTAGTCTCGAAGAGCCTCACCAGAGTCTGATCCTTCTTCGGGTTGAACTCCCACAGAGGACAGCTTCGGTGCTGGCACGGAAGTTTCCGGTGAACTAGCATCACCTGGATCACATCAAGGAGCTTAGCTTTCTTGGTTGACATGCTCTGAACACTCGTCTGCACCGCTATCACCTCGTCAGGGGAAGCCCAGTCCAGACTCTTCTCGACGCAGGAGGTG
Source organism: Triticum dicoccoides (assembly GCF_002162155.2). Lineage (NCBI taxonomy): Eukaryota > Viridiplantae > Streptophyta > Magnoliopsida > Poales > Poaceae > Triticum > Triticum dicoccoides. Next base: position 218,018,911 of record NC_041382.1, on the reverse strand, counting down.
AGTCGCGTGGGGGCGCTAGAGCGGAATTCGGCAGCTACGGCCCAGGTGGTGCCGCGAGGTTCTGTGATGTAGAACCACTGCTTCTGCCACTCCTTCACTATGTCCACAAAAGTGCCTTTGGGCTAGGATATGTTGGACAACTTGCTCACCATAGCTCCTCTGCACTTCACGTGCTGGCCATCCACCCCCTTCAGCTTCACGTTCAAGACTTTGAGCCACAGCCCAAAGTGGGGTTGGATGCGGAGGAAGGCCTCACACACGACGATGACGCCGAGATGTTGATAAAGGAATTCGGGGACAGATCATGGAAATCTATCCTGTAATAATACATCAGCCCACGGACGAAAGGGTGGAGTGGAAACCCTAGCCCGCAGAAGAAATGGGGGAGGAACACCACCCTCTCTGTGGGCTTCGGTGTAGGGACGACTTGTCCCTCGGCCGGCAGGTAGTGAATTATCTCCTTTGCCAAGTATCCGGCCGCCCGAAGCTCCATAATGTTCTCCTCCTTGACGGAGGAGACCATCCACTTGCCCTGACCTCCGGATCCGGACATGGTTGCTTGGGTGGGAAGGAGATGAGAACTTGGGTGTTGGAGCTCGAGATTGGAAGGCGGAGACAGAGAGAGGGCATGAGAGAGGAAAAGGGAATCATCATCCCCTTATAAAGGCAAGGAATATTGAACGCCTCCTCACTCGCCTTAAAATTCGCCTATTCCCAAGGGATGTATAAATGGCACGATTGGGTTACCCACGCCCTTATTGATGAGAATCCCATAATAAGGGGGCACGATCTCTACTTTAACAAGACGTGCCAATGTCAACCGCGTCTCGAAACATGGAGCGGCGGATGAAAAAACAGTCCGAAATTATGACCGGACAGATGTGATGTCATATTGTAAAAGCTGTCAGCGGGTTAGACTCGTGTAAAAATATATATTCTCTCTACGGTTATGTATGGTGACAGGTCCGGATGCTATCATCGCATCCGAAGACTATCTTGAAGTTCGGATAGAAGGGAACCTGCCTTGCAATGCCGAACACAATCTACGTGCCGGACTCCTCGTCATTGAAGCCAGGTTCAGGGGCTGCTGAGGGAGTCCTGGACTAAGGGGTCCTCGGGCATCCTTCCTGTTATCCATGGGCCGGACTGATGGGTTGTGAAGACATGAAGGCTGAAGACTATACCTGTGTACGGATTAGACTCTCCTTGGCGTGGAAGGCAAGTTGGCGACCGACAATGAAGGTTCCTTCCTATGTAACCGACTCTATGTAAACCCTAGCTCCCCTCGTTGTCTATATAAACCGGAGGGGATAGTCCAGAAAGGACATTCATCACCATAGTCATATAGGTTAGGCTTCTAGGGTTTAGCCATCACGATCTCATGGTAGATCAACTCTTGTAACACCCATATTTATCAATATCAATCAAGCAGGATGTAGGGTATTACCTCCATAGAGAGGGCCCGAACTTGGGTAAACATTGTGTCCCCTGTCTCCTGTTACCATCGATCCTAGACGCACAGTTCGGGACCCCCTACCCGAGATCCACCGGTTTTGACACCGACAGAGATATCCCTGCGTATGAAGTCGACTCAGCTAAAGATGGGACACTAAGCAGCTTCACCAATCACCCTCTTGAGGGGCATGAGGGCACGAAGAAGAACTGGGAGCGCTGGCCATGTTTTGAAGTTTTCTGTGGCTAGTTCTGATGTTCTCTGCATGATGTGGATGGCACTTGGGGATCTAACCTCTTTATATAGGTGCCGTCCTGGTGTGGTCAGGGGTTTATTTGTAAAAAAAATATTATGGACCATTCGCATTCGCCCGGTGCATGGAAATCGAGGCGACAACGGGGAAGGAGTCATAAAGGCAGAACATGAAAGTCAGGGCCAGACTGTTATCCGTCTGAGATATAATGAAGAACCTGCCTTGCAAAAGCCGAAGACATAAACCGGATACTACATTGTCAATTGAAGGCAAGTTCGGGGGCTACTGAGGGAGTCCTGGATTAGAGGGCCCTCGGATGTCCAGACAATTTGATATGGGCCGGACTGATGGGCCGTGAAGATACAAGCAGAAGACTTTCCCCCATGTCCGGGTAGGACTCATGTATGCGTGGATGGCAAGATTGGCGTCCGGATATGTTGTTTCCTTCCCCCACAAACCGACTTCGTACAACCCTAGGCCCCTCCGTTGTGTATATAAACCAAAGGGTTTAGTCCGTAGAGGCTATCAGAATTCTCATAGGCTAGACAGCTGGGGTTTAGCCATTACAATCTCGAGGTAGATCAACTCTTGTAACCCCTATACTCATCAAATACAATCAAACATGATATAGAGTTTTACCTCCATTAAGAGGGCCCGAACCTGGGTAAACAATGCGTCCCACTTGTCCCTTGTTACCATCGATCCCCAGACACATAGTTCAGGACCCCCTACCCGAGATCTGCCGGTTTTGACACCAACATCTGGTACTCCTTTGGCCCAACAGGTGTCTTCTGGTCCAGAAAAAATGTTCAAAAAGTTTTGCCGCATTTGGACTCCGTTTGGTATTGATATTCTGTGAAGTAAAAAACAAGCAAAAAACAACAACTGACACTGGGCACTATGTCAATAGGTTAGTCCCAAAAAATGATATAAAGTTGCTATAAAAGTATTGTAAAACATCCAAGAATGATAATATAACAGCATGGAAAAATCAAAAATTATAGATATGTTGGAGACGTATCACGCTCCGGCGTCACCAAGAGAGAGGGGGAGAGAGCCCCTCGTTCTTCTTCCTTGGCCTCCCTCCTAGATGGGAGGAGGGTTTCCCCTATGGTCCTTGGCCGCCATGGCTCCCGGAGGGCAGGAACCCCTCAGAAATGGGATATCTCTCTCTCTCTCTCTCTCTTTGTGTGTGTGTGTGTGTGTGTATGTGTTTCTCTTATATTTTGTGTTCCTATTTTCTGGCCCTTCACCAATTCTTAAGTTGCCAGTGATCCATAACTCCGGTTGGCTCAAATTTTGAGGGGATTTTATCCAGATATTAGCTTCCTTGCGGCCGAAGGACACCCCCAACCGACCTTCAAGGTGGCCACAAGCCTGCCTGGTGTGCCCTAGGGTACGGGGCGCACCGTGTGAGCTTGTGGGGCCTATGGGCCACCCCTTTTGTAAAAAACATATCGTGTTTGGACTTTGTTTGATATGGATTTGCTATGAAATACAAAATATGCAAAAAAATAGGAAATGACACTGGGCACTAGGTCAGTATGTTAGTCCCAAAAATAATATAAATTGTTGTCAAAAGCATATGAAAGTTGTAAAATAATGGCATGAAACAATCAAAAATTATAGATGCGACAAAGACGTATCAACGGGAACAAACCCGCTAGTGGCGGGCCGGCCCGCGATAGTTGTAGGCTGTGCAAAAGGGGAGAAAAGCTCAGACGGCCTTGTAAACAACCCCACCAGGTGAATCGGTGCTAGAAGAGGGTGCAAGGTACACACGTGGATCTCGCTCAAAGGAGACAGGAGCTTTGAAGTAAAGGATCCACGTGGAGCGATATATGTCGTGCTTATGAAATAAAAGAGCCTGACAGAGGTCTCAAGCCACTTCACCTGCGACCTCCGCCACGCTCAGGTGCTACTGGCAGGGCCATGGACTGCGGGTGGCTAACCAAGCTAGATCAAGTATAGAGATGGGCTTACGCCCAAGGCCAAGAAGAGGGCGAAACCGACCTTGTTGTGACCTATTCCCCGAGACAAGGAAGGCGGCGGCGTAGACCACATCTACTTCTCTATAAACCCTATACCTCTACATCTATATCAGCGACGCCCCTAGGGCATCTAATCTCACATAGACAAACTCTTGGTAGCAATGCCAAAGATCATTGTAATCCCTCGCATGAGGTGTCCCACCAGTACGAATAACAAGAGGGAGCAGGATGTAGGGTATTACTCTACAGAGGCCCAAACCTGGGTAGCTTGTGTGTGTGGGCTCCGTCCCGATCCTTCCTACCTCATCATGAACCCTACCAAGGGATCTGACGGTATTTAGCACCGTCAGTCGCACCATGCACAATGACCATACGCACCCTTGTGCAAGCAATGTAACCTGACTGGCTGGCTCCACGCGTGTACCAGCTCACGCGGGTGCAAGGCACGCCCTCGTGCGTGAGTCAGTGCAGTTCCCGCCCACCGCGACTGGACCAACCTGGCGCAGGGTGAAGACGCCAACAAGCAGATCCAGATGGATGCTCGCGCATGACAAGGCCATCACAGGTGTGTCCAAGACCGCTGCATGAAGGTGGCCCTGCTCACGTCCATGCTACTCACAATGGAGTTGTTGGATTTCCATGAAGAAGAAGGATGATGTAGCATAACAACAAAAAGTATTTCCCTTAGTTAAAAACCAAGGTTTATCAAACTAGTAGGATTCACAAAGCTAATAATGTTGGCAGTACCTGCACACAAACAAATAATTTGCTTGCACCCAACAAAGGTAAGGAGGTTGTCAATCTCCTTGCTCTTGCTAGCTACAAGATTAAAACAAATAGTGATAGGGCAAAGAGGCAAGAAAGAAAAAAGCAATTTTTGTAGCAGCTTTTGTATTGATGGAAATAGACCCTGGGGCCATAGGCTCACTAAAGCATGCAGTGGTATGGTAGAAAAATTACTATTGTACAATTGATAGAATAGCGCAAATTGTAACTATGATCATTGATGGCAAAATCTCACATATGCATTATGTTCGTGATAAGTAGACCATTAAACTTGCTGACGTCTACTACTACTACTCCAACCCAAGACCGCTATCCAACATGCATCTCAAAGTATTAAGTTTGCAAGAAACAGAGTAACACAGTAAGCAAGATGACATAATGTAGACAAAAAAACCTAGCAATAAGATTGCCCCATCGTTTATCCTTAGTGGCAACACGTGCCTTCGTCCTTTTATCACTGGACAAGATCACCGCAAGATTGATCCTACAACTATGCACCACTCCCTCTAAAGAACTACTCATCTATCTTGGCCAAAGAAGACTCATAGATTAGAAAGCATAGATAGCTATAAAACTACACAATAAATAAACTTCAAGAGATTCAATTAAATTCAATGAAAAATTCTTGTTGGGTGGAACCCTAAGTGGAGATCTTTCACGAATTGGAGGGGAAATCCCCAAGAACAAGAGTAACAAAAAGGGGAAAACACAAGAGAACACTCAAGAACAAGTTCAATCACACATACACTAGACTCAAATCCACACAAGATCCACAAAGGTACATAAACAACAAGAGGAACATGGGTACATAGTAAAGTTCATCTCAAATCCAAAGGAGATGAGATCTTGGTGATATAGATAGATCCTTCCCTCAAGTGGGTCTTGAATCCTGGGATCTTCTCCAATGGAGGCCTTGAACTCCAATGGAGTGTCTCTCTCTCTCTCTCTCTCTCTCTCTCTCAAGAGGAATCCCACAAGGGGAGGTACATGAGTTAAGATCTAATGTCTAGATCTATTCTTAGCTAAGTCTAAATGGAGGAGGAAGAGGAGTATATATAGGTCCAAGGGATGAAGGCGCAAGTAGGGGCGAAATGGGGATTAGATGGGCAAAGCCCGCAGCAACACTCAGGGGCCCCATGTGCAAGGGGTCAGTGGAGCCCGTGTGCATGGGGTATCTAGAGACCTGACGCCTTAGCCCGTGCGCACGGGGTCTGTGAGGCCCGTGGACACGGGGGTCCCGTGTGCACGGGGTCTTCCGGACCGTCCAGCCTGGGAGGCCCGTGGGCACGGGGTTGGGGAGGCCCGTGCGCATGGGGTCGCCTGGGAACTTCTACCTTCTTCTTCGACGGTTCCTTCTCCTCTTCTAGGCTTCCCACTTGGATGGTGTAGTTGTTCTCCTGTGCTTGGACTCCTCCTTGATGAATGTGTAGCTCTGCTCACCCCTATGTATGCACACGAGAGAGGGGGCAAGTAGTATACCATCCTCGAAGGGTACAAGTGGACACGTGTAAAGGAGATGAGTCACCTTTGTATGCATGAAGTAGATGTCGCATGTGTCACTTGACAAATGGACTCTTGACATGGTGATGTCCATAGGATGCTCCGCATCATCCCCTCCCCTTGGGAAAGATCCGACCTTGGATTGAAAACCAAATCACCATGGGAAAGAGATGATGTTGCCATGTAGAAGTTGAAGATCACCAAGAATTCATCATCTTATAGCTTGAAATGGGCACTCTCTAATGTCACACCGTCTTGTAATTCCTACAAAAGGAGCAAAGACAACAAACACTTGGAAAAACAAATGTGGTTAGCGTTAGTGCAAAACCAAGCATTCAAGAGGTTATTCACCCAACAAGTGCCGACATCAAGAATAGCATATGGTTTGACAAAGAAGTGTGGCATGGAATTTAAGCATATAAATTGAGCACAATCAAGGACATCATGGAAACAAGCATGCAAATGGGAGGTAGAGATGCCAATATGTGTGACAAGTGAACAAGCATCTACCTCAAGGTCATAGCAAGAATGCACAAAGTGCTCAACAAAAGGTTTATGGTATGTATAAGAATCATCCACAACACCAAATATAATGATATGTCTAAACACATGGGGCAAGTGCAAGACAATCCAAGCATAATGTGAATAGGGTGTAGTGAAGATATCTTGGCACTCAACACAATGGAAATAGCAATTGTTCATCATGTTTGAGGCAATCAAGTCAACCATGTAGCAAGCAATGGGACATGGCATATGTGAAGAAATGACATTGTTGCAACCAAACATATGATAGGAGCAAATAATGAACAAGTTGGATGCAACACGCAAGGCATATATATCATGAGGCATAGAAATGTGGAAATCATGAATGAAAGCACTATCTATAACATGTGTGCAATCAAGTGGTCCAAGATGACCAATAAGTCTCATGGTGGAAGCAACACAAGTAGTATGATCCACAATATCCATGCTCATGGTTTTGTGTTTCTCGAAAGAGAAGGATATCACCTTGAAAGCATGTCCTTGTGTGTCCTTCACAATGTCGAAGTACAAGCAAGTGCAATGTAGACTCGTCGTGGTAGAAGGTGGTTCGCTCTCAAGAGCTCGAATTGTCAACTCACATGAAGTGGAAGTCGACACGAAGTCCAAGTATCCTACACATGCACACAACAAAACAAGGAGCGTATGCGCATGGTAGATAAACACATCATCCATCATGATGGTTCTCTTCTCTTGCACATAACCATTAGAAGCAAAAGTGCATGAACAATATGATGCAATGGTTGTACTCATGGCACTAGGCATATGGTTCAAAGAAGGAATATAATCATGCTTCACACGAAATATGTCAAAAGCTCCAAACATATGTGAGAGAGCTATGGGGGCAATCTCCTTAGCAAGACTAAAAGCATTGTTGCACTCAATACAAGGCAAATTATCTAGCATGAGAGAGGCAACATATGCAGCCATATGACAACATGTAATAGCAATCATGTGCAAAGCATGGAAATAGCGGCTATCAACCGCATGAAATGAGGAAGTGTGAATCATGGGTGATGCACTACACGAAGCAAGCATATCAATCATGTCGTGCAAACTAGTGGAGCGAAGTGCAACACACTAGATGATATCATGGCAATCATGTCATGTAAGCAAATAATAGGCATAGGCAATGCACATGACACATGGCAAGCACGAACACAAAGCGAGATCAAAGTATCATCATAGGAATGTGGCACAAATGGAACATGGCCATAACAAGAGATATCTCCCCCAAACTTGCAAATACACATACAAGTATGAGAATCAAGGAACATGTGTGATGCAAAGCATGGGTCACAAATGCATGGCAAAGGCATAGGGATGAGCATATCATGCAAAGTGAACATGGCAATATGGGCATAAAGTGAGAAGTGGTATATAACCCATAACCATGTGAGGGCTGTCGGTGTCAAAACCGGCAGATCTCGGGTAGGGGGACCCGAACTATGCGTCTAAGGATCGAGGGTAACAGGAGACAGGGGACATGATGTTTACCCAGGTTCGGGCCCTCTTGATGGAGGTAATACCCTACTTCCTGCTTGATTGACTTTGATGAGTATAGGGGTTAGAAGAGTTGATCTACCTCGATATTGTAATGGCTAAACCCTAATTTTCTAGCATGTATGATTATGATCGCCTCTACAGACTAAACCCTTTGGTTTATATAGACACCGGAGGGGGCTAGGGTTGTACAGAGTCGGTTTACAGAGAAAGGAATCTTCATATCCGCACGCTAAGCTCGCCTTCCACGCCAAAGAGAGTCCCAACCGGACACGAGGAAAATCTTTTGTCTTGTATCTCCATGGCCGATTAGTCTGGCCCATATCACATAGCCCGGACGCTCGAGGACCCCATAATCCTGGACTCCCTTAGTAGCCCCTGAACCAGTCTTCAATGATGATGTGTCTGACGCATAGATTGTCTTCGGCATTGCAAGGCGGGTTCCTCCTTCGAACACTTAAAAGTAGTTGATCACCAGTACTGTATCTGGCTCTATACAATAGTCACAATCCTTAAACATAAAGTTAAAATACAGATGAGTTCTGCCTTCTAACAATTTTACGGGCGAGACGTTACGTCTAACCGTTTTATTATTCAGCCTCCTATTTCATGCTTCGAGACGCAGCCTCCGGCGACACGTCCTGTCAAAGCAGAGACCGTGCCCCTTATTACGGGATTCTTATCAATACGAGTTTGGGAAACCCAACCGTGTCGCTTCGCACGACCCCTTGGGAATAGGCGAGCTTTAAGACTCATGGGGGGACGCATGATATTTACTGCCTTTATAAGGAGATAAAGTTCCCCCTTTTTACCCCACGCATTCCTCTTCCTCTACCCATCCGCCCTTGAGCTCCAGCTCCCAAGCTTCAATCTTCTCCGTCCCCAGAAAGTACCCTAGCCATGTCCGGATCCGGAACGCAGGGCAAGTGGATGGCTTCCTCCGTCACGGAGAGAAACATCAAGGAACTCCGGGAAGCGGGGTATCTAGTCAAGGAGATCGCCCACCGGCTCCCGGCCAAAAAGTGATCATCCCCACACTAAAGCCCAACGAGAGGGTAGTTTTTATCCCTCATTTCCTCCGCGGACTGGGGTTTCCCCTTCGTCCTTTCGTCTGTGGCCTCATGTTCTACTACTGGTTAGATTTTCATGATCTAGCCCCGAATTCCTTCCTCAACATTTCGGCATTTATCATCGTATGCGAGGCATTCCTCCGCATTTCCCCCCACTTCAGCCTATGGCTCAAGGTCGTCAACGTGAAGCCGAAAGTGGTGGACAGCCAGCACGCGGATCGCGGTGGTGCTATGGTGAGCAAACTTCCCAACATCACTTGGCCCAAGGGTACCTTTGTGGAGACCATGAGGGGATGGCAGCAGGGGTGGTTCTACGTCACAGAGCCCCGTGACTCCACATGGACCGCTCCTACGGAGTTCAAGTCCGGACCCCCAATGCGGCTGGCATCCTCGCTCAACAAGTTCCTAGACTGGGCATCGTCCGACGAGGTGACGATGCTGCAGAAGTGTATCAAGAGCATGGTAAATAAAAATACCAGCCTCGCTAGCGTGATCCAGGTGATGCTATTTTGTCGGATTCTCCCCTGTCAAGCGCGTCAAGAGTTCATGTGGGAGTTCAACCCGGCCGGTTCCCGGACCCTGCAGTGGTTCTTTGGCACAAGGCACCAAGACATGTGGAAATTGCTCTTCAAGACTCAGAAATCATGGACGGAGGCAACCGAAGACCTCGGCTATGACAGCACCCACGCTGCGACCCCCATAAGTTCTTTGATAACCTTACTTTGCAAGTTTGAGGAGCACACTAAACTCTCCATTTTCTTTTGCAGGGCTGGATGAAGAAAGCGGAACAGATTCATTGTCTGGCTCCGCTGCCTGAAGACTCAGCTATTCCTCTATTGGCAAGGATGCTGGTCCCGGCGCTATACCAGGCACCGGAAAATAAGGCCAAGGAGAAGGGCAAGGAGGCCAAGAGTGGCCTCCGCCGTAAAGGTGCCTCGAACATAGTGTCCGAAGACACCAAAACTCTCTCCTCCCCTGACAAATAGGAAGAGGAGGAGGAGGAAAGCGATCCCCCCTAAGGGGGATAAGAAGAAAAGGGCGGCCTCCGACCCAGAGGCGAAGGGATCCAAGAAATGGAGAACCTCCCTTACAGATGAGTCCGAGTCGGGCGCCGACGAGTGGTGCCCCAGGCCGAAGCCCCTAGTCGGATCGTAAGTACTCAAAGGTATATATATATGTTTGGCTTTTATGGCTTATAGTTATAATACGCTTTAAATTGCATGGTACAGTCCGGTTCATGTCCTCCCCAAGCGATCTTCCTCTTTTGGAAATTCGCTGGGTCCAAACATGATGGAGAGCGATTCGCCTCCGCCATCTTCCTCCCCCACTACAGCAGACAACACCGAGGTGTCGTCCCAAAGGACCCTTCCAGAACAGGGAGAGGTGTCGGAGGCTGCCAAGACAGTGCCGAAGGGTGACACCGCGGCTGCTGAGAACATGGGGGAACCGACCCCCATGAAGACTGGAGACAGGGGCCATGTCCAGTTTGGCCCCCATCCCAATGTCATTCCGGAAACCCATACGGTTCCGGAGATAGATGAGCAACCCTCCTTGCAAGAAGGGGGCGCGCCTACAACACCGGCGTCCTCTGTCAATGCGGAGGCATCGGACACTCTGGTGAGAGCGCTTCAGAGCACCACCATTGTGGAAGAACATCGTACCCTTATGGGTACGGTGATTGAAAAGGTTCAGTCCACGAAAAGGGGACTGAGCGAAGCCTACACTAGCCTTTTAAGAGGCTTTGAGGTATGTGCCTAATAACCCACAAGTATAGGGGATCGCAACAGTTTTCGAGGGTAGAGTATTCAACCCAAATTTATTGATTCGACACAAGGGGGGCCAAAGAATATTCTCAAGTATTAGCAGCTGAGTTGTCAATTCAACCACACCTGGAAACTTAATATCTGCATCAAAGTATTTAGTAGCAAAGTAATATGATAGTAGTGGTAACGGTAGCAAAAGTAACATTTTTGGTTTTATAGTGATTGTAACAGTAGCAACGAAAAAGTAAATAAGCGAAGAACAATATATGAAAAGCTCGTAGGCAATGGATCAGTGATGGATAATTATGTTGGATGCGATCAATCATGCAACAGTTATAACATAGGGTGACACAGAACTAGCTCCAGTTCATCAATGTAATGTAGGCATGTATTCCGAATATAGTCATACGTGCTTATGGAAAAGAACTTGCATGACATCTTTTCTCCTACCCTCCCGTGGCAGCGGGGTCCTATTGGAAACTAAGGGATATTAAGGCCTCCTTTTAATAGAGTATCAGACCAAAGCATTAACACTTAGTGAATACATGAACTCCTCAAACTACGGTCATCACCGGTAAGTATCCCGATTATTGTCACTTCGGGGTTAACGGATCATAACACATAATAGGTGACTATAGACTTGCAAGATAGGATCAAGAACTCACATATATTCATGAAAACATAATAGGTTCAGATCTGAAATCATGGCACTCGGGCCCTAGTGACAAGCATTAAGCATAGCAAAGTCATAGCAACATCAATCTCAGAACATAATGGATACTAGAGATCAAACCCTAATAAAACTAACTTGGTTACTTGATAAATCTCATCCATCCCATCACCGTCTAGCAAGCCTACGATGGAATTACTCACGCACGGCGGTGAGCATCATGAAATTGGTGATGGAGGAAGGTTGATGATGACGATGACGACGGATTCCCCACCACCAACAAGCGTCAATCCATGACTTGCTTGAAACAACGGGTGCCTCCAACTAACAACAGTCCTGGGGGAGTTTTGTTTGCAATTATTTTGATTTGATTTGAGCATGGGACTAGGCATCCCGGTGACCGGCCATTTTCTCGTGAGTGAGGAGCGGAGTCCAATCCTCTTGAGAATAACCCACCTAGCATGGAAGATACAGACAACCCTAGTTGATACATGAGCAATTCGAGCATACAAAACAAAATGTTTATTTGTAGGTTTAGAGTTTGGCAAATACAAATTTACTTGGAACGACATGTAGATACCGTATATAGGAAGGTATGGTGGACTCATATGGAATAACTTTTGGGGTTTATGGAATTGGATGCACAAGCAGTATTCCCGCTTAGTACAAGTGAAGGCTAGAAAGAGACTAGGAAGCGACTAGCTAGAGAGCGACAACAGTCATGAACATGCATTAAAATTAATCAACTCTGAATGCAAGCATGAGTAAGATATAATTCACCATGAACATAAATACCATAGAGGCTATGTTGATTTGTTTCAACTACATGCGTGAACATGTGCCAACTCAAGCCACTCAAATCATTCAAAGGTTGATGATGACGATGGCGACGAATTCCCCTCTCCGGAGCCCCGAACGGACTCCAGATCAGCCCTCCCGAGAGAGTTTAGGGCTTGGCGGTGGCTCCATCTCATAAAACGCGATGAGTCCTTCTCTCTGATTTTTTTTCTCCCCGAACACGAATATATGGAGTCAAGATGGACGTGAGCATCAGGGGCCCATGAGGCAGGGGGCGCGCCCCCACCCTCGTGGACAGGGTGTGGGCCCCCTGACATGGATCTTTTCGCCAGTATTTTTATATATTCCAAAAATAATCTCTGTTGATTTTCAGGTCATTCCGAGAACTTTTATTTCTGCACAAAAATAACACCATGGCAATTATGTTGAAAACAGCATTAATCCGGGTTAGTTCCATTCAAATCATGCAAGTTAGAGCCCAAAACAAGGGCAAAAGTGCTTGGAAAAGTAGATACGACAGAGACGTATCAACTCCCTCAAGCTTAAACCTTTGCTTGTCCTCAAGCAATTCAGTTGATAAACTGAAAGTGATAAAGAAAAACTTTTACTAACTCTGTTTGCTCTTGTTGTTGTAAATATGTAAAGCCAGCATTCAAGTTTTCAGCAAAGATTATGAACTAACCATATTCACAATAAAATTTAGGTCTCATGTTTACTCATATCAATGACATAATCAACTAGCGAGCAATAATAATAAATCTCGGATGACAACACTTTCTCAAAACAATCATAATATGATATAACAAGATGGTATCTCGCTAGCCCTTTCTGCGACCGCAAAACATAAATGCAGAGCACCTTTAAAGATCAAGGACTGACTAGACATTATAATTCATGGTAAAAGAGCTCCAGTCAAGTCATACTCAATGTAAACTAACAATAATACATGCAAATGACAGCGGTGCTCCCTAACTGGTGTTTTTAATAAGAGGATGGTGACTCAGCATAAAAGTAAATAGATAGGCCCTTCGCAGAGGAAAGCAGGGATTTGTAGAGGTGCTAGAGCCTGATTTTGAAATAGAGATGAATAATATTTTGAGCGGTATACTTTCATTGTCAACATAACAACCGAAAGATCTCGATATCTTCCATGCTACACACATTATAGGCGGTTCCCAAGCAGAATGGTAAAGTTTATACTCCCCCACCACCAAAAAGCGTCAATCCATGGCTTGCCCGAAACAACGGGTGCCTCCAACTAACAACAATCCCGGGGGAGTTTTGTTTGCAATTATTTTGATTTGATTTGAGTATGGGACTAGGCATCTCGGTGACCAGCCATTTTCTCGTGAGTGAGGAGCGGAGTCTAATCCTCTTGAGAATAACCCGCCTAGCATGGAAGATACAGACAACCCTAGTTGATACATGAGCAATTCGAGCATACAAAATAGAATGTTTATTTGAAGGTTTAGAGTTTGGCACACACAAATTTACTTGGAACGGCATGTAGATACCGTATATAGGAAGGTATGGTGGACTCATGTGGAATAACTTTTTGGGTTTATGGAATTGGATGCACAAGCAGTATTCCCGCTTAGTACAAGTGAAGGCTAGAAAGAGACTGGGAAGCGACCAGCTAGGGAACGACAACAGTCATGAACATGCATTAAAATTAATCAACACCGAATGCAAGCATGAGTAAGATATAATTCACCATGAACATAAATATCGTGGAGGCTATGTTGATTTGTTTCAACTACATGCGTGAACATGTGCCAACTCAAGCCACTCGAATCGTTCAAAGGTTGATGATGACGATGGAGACGGATTCCCCTCTCCAGAGCCTCGAACGGACTCCAGATCAGCCCTCCCGAGAGAGTTTAGGGCTTGGCGGCGGCTCCATATCGTAAAACGCGATGAATCCTTCTCTCTGATTTTTTTTCTCCCTGAACACGAATATATGGAGTCAAGATGGACGTCGGTGGAGCATCAGGGGGCCCACGAGGTAGGGGGCGCGCCCCCCACCCTCGTGGACATGGTGTGGGCCCCCTAACGTGGATCTTTTCGCCAGTATTTTTTATATATTCCAAAAATAATCTCCGTTGATTTTCAGGTCATTCTGAGAACTTTTATTTCTGCACAAAAATAACACCATGGCAATTCTGCTGAAAACAGCGTCAGCTCGGGTTAGTTCCATTCAAATCATGCGAGTTAGAGTCCAAGACAATGGCAAAAGTGTTCGGAAAAGTAGATACGATAGAGACGTATCAATGCCTTACATTATCTTTTAGCTGTATAAAAGAATGCCCGTGTATAGATAGTAGCCCCTGAGACTCTGTTCGGTATTCGGAAAGAAAAATCGAACAGAGGATCTAATAACTCATGGAGGAGATTAAAGCACATATCTATTTGAACAAACAGGTTGTCAAACAGCCGTCAGTTGCCCATGCCGCCGAAGCGTCCGAGCTAAGGCGGAAGTTAGAAGCAAAGCAAGGTATGTGATACCAGAGCACATCTGAAATGATGTCAGCTATGGTGTGGTATCTCAATGGGTTTCATAATTATGTTTGCAGCTGACACATCTGAGGTCGAGGCCCTCAAGAGTGTGCTAGCCGAGGCCAAGAAGGAGGCGGAGGAGGAACGGGCCTCCCGCCTTAAACATGAATCACGGGTGGAGGAAGTCCAGTAAGAGCTCAAGGATGCCATGGGCAAATGTGAGTCCTTAGAGCGCAAGAGTTCGGAGAAAAATTCCGAACTTGCTAAGGCACTCCAAAGCTCCGAGGAAGCCCGGGCCAAAGCCCAAAGCGCTGTCCGGTAAATCCAAGAGGCACAGCAAATCGTGGCGGGTAAAGCCTTTGACATGCAGAGCAAATTTGTGAGGAAAAGGTATATCTTGCTAACCCGGATTTGGAGTTCTCCAGGAGTGTTTGCGGACCTACCCTGAAGTGTTGCTGATGCCGCGGAGTTCTTCCGGGCCAAAGAGGGGAGCTCAACGGAGAAGTTGTTCTGGTCGTAGTACCTTGCACCAGAGCATCTCGTGCCCCTTAGCGATCAGCTGAAGAAGTGGACCAAATTGCATAGGGTAGCCAAATTGGCCTTGAGGGATTTGAGAATCCGTCTTTGGCCCGCCGAACCCATGCCAGTAGCTACTTCGGTCACGTGAAGCAGCTGGTTAAAGCCTGCCCTCAGTTTGATGCCGTGAAGCGGTCAGTCTGCATCAAAGGTGTGCGGATGGCCTTCGCCCGTGTCAAGGTGCAGTGGGCGACTATGGACGCCGTCAAGCTTGCAACCGAGGGACCGCTCGTAGGTAAAGAGCACCTCATGCCAGAGTGGTACTTTGATGATGTCCTGAAAGGATCCCGCATTGTAGAGGGCCAATGTTCGAAGGACATCATTTTTGAATGAATGTATCTATGTTCAATCCTGTATCATGAAACAAGGCTTTATGTATGATATGTTGCTTATTTTACTTTATAAAATATCTCCTCCTGTGCGGTTGTTTATGACATCTGAGAGTTGGCCAGTCGTCGGCTTCAGCCCCCACGTAGGTAGTACGGGGGTGTTTGGGATAACACTTAAACACACTTGACCCAACGTGCTGGTCCGTGAAGGAGGTGTTAGTATGGCGAACTAGGCAATTAGACTATGCGGCTTTATCGCCCTCACTTAGCCATAGGAGTTTGATAATGGGAGTGCGTTCGCAGCCCCTAGTATTGTTAGATTATCCGAACTTGGGTGATGTGAATGCCCAGCTGGGTGGAGGCCAGCCTATCGCATAATACGGAAAAAAATCGCAAGAGATTTATACTTAGTCACCGAATAGCTCACCAGCTCTCGCCACATCATGACAGTCAGTTTTTGGCTTTCTCTACCGAGGTGTTTGTCCAAATGAACCAGAAATACAATCGCAGTAGTTCTCCCTTTACTACCCTAGCCGATTAGACGGAACATAAGGTAGCAAGCACAGGAGCTGGGCAACCCAACTATTGACCCAACACATGATTCACAACCAATGCATATAATGCTACATTCGGGATGCCGAATTGCACTGTGTAAGTGTTCGGACTTTGTTTTAGTACTTAAAAGATGTACGCGGCTTAATAGAGCCCCTGGCAATTCAGGCCATACCAAGGTGTACATGGCAATCGGGCAAAAACAGGGAAACGTATGTTAAGAGATAAGCCAACGCCACGTAGGTTTGGGCTAAAAATTCTTTCCATTGTAGTCTGATTGATACGTCCAAACGTATTGATACAAATAGTGCAATAAGCAACAAGGCTATTTTACATGTCGAACACAAGGGGAAGATGTGCATGCATCCTGAAAGTGGACGAGGTGATCTTTAAGGATCCTTTAGGTGTTGTGGCACGCGTCTATGCTGCTTTTCTCCTTGGTATATTGTCCTTCAAGAGGATCATCGACCGGTGTTTTCATAATAGGACACGGAAAGAGGCCTTGGTACCGTCGAAAGGGTGGTGTGGGTTGTATGGAACCTGGAAAAATAAAAAGAAAATAAAAAGGAAATGTGAGTGTCCTGATAGGGTCTAGTCGTATTGTAGACATTGTCCTTATTATGCATCCATCCTTTCCCATGGTATTTTTAGTGCGTAATTATGTACGTGTGGTACATATGCCACAATTTGGTAGGGGATGAGATGGAGGCCGAATTGCTAATCGAGCTCCTAACGAGCTGGACTGTCGTACAGTGGGGTGGTCCGGACTCGTTTGACAGTGTCCAAGGACTTGGCCATTGACGTAATAGTTGGCTTGATGCGGCCACCCTGTACTTCCGCTGCCAGGGCCACGGTCTGCTCCCTAGTGTGGAGGGAGCATTCCATGTTTCCATCCACTGTTATAACTCCGCATGGTCCGGGCATCTTGAGTTCGAGATAGGCGTAGTGCGGGACTGCATTCAAGCGAGCGAACGCGGTTCGTCCGAGCAGTGCATGGTAGCCGATGCGGAAGGGGACGATATCGAAGATCAAGTCTTCGTTGAGGAAGTTGTCCGGTGAGCCGAAGACCACTTCCAATTTGATTGAGCCAGTGCAGTGGCCCCTACGCCGGGTATCACCCCTTTAAAGGTAGTTTTAGTGGGCTTGATTCTTGACGGATCAATACCCATCTTGCGGACTGTGTCCTGATAGAGCAGGTTAAGGCTGCTGCTGCCGTCCATGAGGACTCGCATAAGGTGGAATCCATCGATGATTGGATCAAGGACTAATATGGCCAAACCTCCACGGATACTGGTCGGATGGTCCCTACGATCGACGGTGATCAAACAGGCCGACCATGGGTTGAATTTTGGGGCGACTGACTCTATCGCATAGACGTCCCTCAGCGCGCACTTGCGCTCCCTCTTGGGGATATGGGTGACGTATATCATATTCACTGTTTTGACTTCTGGGGGAAATTTCTCCTGTCCCCTTGTTTTCGGTGCACGAGGTTCCTCGTCGTCATCCTCACTGGGCGACCCTTTCTCCTTATGTTCGGCATTTAACTTGCCGTCCTGTTTGAAGACCCAACAGCTTCTGTTGGTGTGGTTGGCAGGCTTATCAGGAGTACCGTGGATCTGGCAGGGTCGATCAACTATCTGGTCCAGGCTTGATGATTCGTCTTTGTTTTGTTTGAATGGCTTCTTTTGTTCACCGGATTTGGAGCCACTGAATCTGGCGTTGACTGCCGTGTTCTCTGCATCATCATTGTTGTTCCGACGCTTGTGTTTGTTGCATCGGGCCCTTCTGTTGCTGTTTCTGGATTCGAAAGTGTCGGGGCCGCTGGTACTGTTGCCGCTACGGGCTAGCCAGCTATCCTCGCCCGCGCAAAAGCGGGTCATTAGTGCTATAAGGGCTGCCATGGACTTTGGCTTTTCTTGGCCGAGGTGCCGGGTGAGCCATTCATCACGAATGCTGTGTTTAAAGGCCGCTAGGGCATCGGCGTCTGGACAGTCAATGATCTGGTTCTTTTTAATTAGGATCCTAGTCTAGAATTTCTTGGCCGACTCTCCGAGCTGTTGGACTATATGACTGAGGTCGTCGGCATCCGTAGGCCGGATATAAGTGCCCTGGAAGTTGTCTCTAAAGGCATCCTCCAACTCTTCCTAGCTTCCAATAGAATTTTCTGGTAGGCTATTTAACCAGTGCCGAGATGGCCCCTTAAGTTTTAGGGGAAGGTATTTGATGGCGTGTAGATCATCACCGTGAGCCATGTGAATGTGGAGAAGAAAGTCTTCAATCCATACTGCGGGATCTGTTGGCCATCGTATGATTCAATGTTCATGGGTTTAAACCCTTTTGGGAACTGGTGCTCCATTACCTCATCGGTGAAGCATAGGGGGTATGCGGCGCCTCTGTATCGGGCCATGCCATGACGCAGTTCGGATGGAGTCTGTATGCAGTTTTCAGCCCGAGGTTGGTTATGCTTATCGCACCAGGCTTGATAGCCCTCCTCTCGCTCCGGAGCACACCCCCGTGATCCGTAGATTGACCTGGTCTGACCTGCTCTATTTTTTTAGGTCCTGTTGTAGGTCGTATGTGTATCCCCGAGCTGTTGTTTCTCTGCTTTTACGGTGAGGTGGTGCGGGCTGGTGTTCGGCTTGAGTTGTCGTTCTGTCCCTACCACGCGGTGGTCGGTCGGGTCTGTCAGCCATGTTACGCGCGGGTGGTATAGGCTCCAACGCCTCATCATCGAATTGGGGTAGCAACTTACACTTTGGGTAACTCTTTGCTGGGCGTTCAAGGCCGTATTCTTCGGCTGCCAGGACGTTAGTCCATCTGTTGTTGAGCAGATCTTGGTCAGCTTGAAGCTTCTGATGTTGCTTTTTTAGGCTTCTTGTCGTGGCTATTAGCCGGTGCTTAAAGCACTCTTGTTCGAGGGGTTCCTCTGGCACGATAAAATCTTTGTCGTCGAGGCTCACGTCGTCCTCGGAGAGTGGCAGATAGTTGTTGTCCTCCGAGTCTTCGTTCCCCGCTTGCTTGTCAGGGTCAACTTGCCCGTCCTCTCGATCATCTTGTTCGGATACTGGATCGATGGGGTCTTCTTGGTCTTCGGCGTTCTCTGGAGTATCATTGCCTCCGGTGCCAGTATTGTTGTCCTTTTCATGACGCAATTTAGAGCGGCGCCGCTGACGTCGATGCTTTGGTTGTATCTCAGGAGGTTCGTCCTCGACTCAAATTTTCTCATCGTCGTCGCCTTCTTTAGGTGTGTCCACCATATATACATCGTACGAGGAAGTGGTCGTCCAGCGTCCGGTGAACGGCGGGTTTTGGGTTTGCTCCTCTCCGGCATCATCGTCCATACCATCGATGTCTTCGGAGGCGTAGTCAAGCATGTCGGTTAGATCTTCGACAATGGCTATAAAGTGGGAGGTGGGTGGGATGTAAAATTCCCTATTTTTAGCCCCTAGTCCAGGCTGGGCGCAATTCGTGAGCAGTTCCTCTATGATGACGAGGGATCGCATTGAGTCCAAAGCCTCGTTTAAGGGTGGGGTTTGGACGGGGTCGGAAGTTTTCGGGCTGAGCTTGCTTGACGCGGGCCTCCAGGGTTTGGAATTAGTGTCCGGAGAAGAGTCCGACTTTGTAATGATTGCCGAAGACGCTATTCTCTCTGGTTTTCTGGCGTTGAGTTCTAAGGCCGTAGAGAGTCCGGCGGGCTCTGGACTCCTATCTTCAGACCTGATAACGCGCTCCGGATCCAAGGCCGGAGCGGTGGTTGGGGCCGCGAACCCTTGGAAGATCAAGTCTCCTCAAGTATCTGCGACATAGTTTAGATTTCCAAAACTGATCTGGTGACCAGGGGCGTAGCTGTCAATCTTCTCCAGGTAGCCAACCGAGTTGGCATGCAGTGCGAAGCCGCCGAATACAAAGATCTGGCTGGGGAGAAAAATCTCCTTCGCGGCAGCATTGTTGTAGATGATTGATGGAGCCATCGAGTCTTTCGATGACGGCACAGTGGAACTCTCAATGAAAGCACCAATGTCGGTGTCAAAACCGGCAGATCTCGGGTAGGGGTGTCGGTGTCAAAACCGGTGGATCTCGGGTAGGGGGTCCCGAACTGTGCGTCCGAGGTTGATGGTAACAGGAGACCAGGGACATGAAGTTTTACCCAGGTTCAGGCCCTCTTGATGGAGGTAATACCCTGCGTCCTGCTTGATTAATATTGATGAGTATGGGGGTTACAAGAGTTGATCTACCACGAGATCGTAATGGCTAAAACCCTACAAGTCTAACATGTGTGATTATGATTGCCTCTACGGACTAAACCCTCTGGTTTATATAGACACCTAAGGGGCCTAGGATTGTACAAAGTCGGTTATAGAGAAAGGAATCTTCATATCCAGACGGCAAGCTTTCCATCCATGCCAAGGAGAGTCCCATCCGGACATGGGAGAGAGTCTTCTATCTTGTACCTTCATAGCCCATTAGTGCGGCCCATGTCCAACAGGTCGGAAGCCCAAGGACCCCTTAATCCAAGACTCCCTCAGTAGCCCCAGAACCAGGCTTCAATGACGTGGTGCCCGGCATGTAGATTGTCTTCGACATTGCAAGGCGGGTTCCTCCTCCGAATACTCCAAAACAGCTCTCAAACACAGAGAACGTGTCTGGCTCTGTAAAACAAACACCACATATATCCGCAGAGAGTATAATATTTTATGAGTCCAACCAACTGACAATTTTTGTAACATGACATCATGTCATAGCCCGGTCGTTATTTCGAACCATTTTCTAGCCTCCCGCTCCATGTTTCAAGATGCGGTTTTATTGGCATGTCTTGTCAAAGCAGAGATCGTGTCCCCTTATTGCGGGATTCTCATCAACACGGGCGTTGGTAATCCAACCGCGCCGTCTGCATGACCCTTGGGGAATAGGTGAGTTTTAAGGTGAGTGGGGAGGCGCTTGATATTCACTGCCTTTATAAAGGGATAAGGATTCACCTCTTTCACCCACGCCCTCTTCCTCTCTGCCCATCCATTCTCGAGCTCCAGTGCCCCAGCTTCCATCCTTTCCAACTCCAAAAAGCACCCAACCATGTCCGGATCTGGAGCCCAAGGCAAGTGGATGGTTTCCTCCGTTAAGGGGAAGGACATCACAAGGCTCCGAGAGGCCGGGTACCTAGCCAAGGAAATCGCCCACCGGCTTCCGGCCAAGGGACAGATTGTCCCCACCCAAGAGCCCCATGAGCACTACAAGAAATATGCCAACTTGCGACCATCACTATTGGTCGCTGAAAGGTCATTGTTTTTCATTTGTGACCTTTTTGTGACCAAAACAGAAGGTTAAAAGCTAGCGGTCATAAACTGAAATTAACGACCTTCTTTCTAATATGTAAAAGGTCGTTGGTTCTTTGAACAAATTTTTGGTCACTAGCAGCCTCCCCAAGCCACGTAGGATCCAGCATGGCAAGCTAACGTGGATAAGATTCAGCCCGGTCCAATTCGGTGTTTTACATGGGCCGAGCCCATTAATTCAGCCTTTTTAATATTTATTTTTCCTTGTAATTTTCGCTAGCTACATGGGCTTTGGGCCATTGATTCGGCCTTTTTATTTTCTATGCCATGGCCGTTTAGTCTACTGATTTTCTATTTTCAACCATTATATATTCAAGCTGGTCCCACTAGTCAGATGGGTCCAACTTGTCATGTTCATCTCTCAAATTGATCCCACATGTCAGAAATGTACAAATTTGACAGATTATTTTCATAAGTGGCCCCACTGGACAGGTTTCCATTTCACAAGTTTTCAAATCACATATATAATCAATAGTTCAAATAGAACAAAGAACACATAAAATTCATCAAATATACCACTAAATAAATCTATTACAATCTTTACAACACAGATATGCTGCAATGAGTTGGACTTCACGGCTTCACACTTGGCTTCACACTTCACGGCTTCACACTTCACGACTTCACACTTGAGCTTCTGTAAAGGAGGAACCACCACAATTTTAAGTCTACAATACAACAATTGATACTAATCAAGGATAAAAACAAAAAAACTAATAGACTCGAATGTGAAGGCAGCATGGAACTAGTGATATGACAACATGCAGAAAACACTACAATGTAATAATGTCGTAAGTTCATATCAGTGGTGCAAAATTAGCACTGCACAATGAAGCACATAAAAATTGGTACCAAGCAAGCCCTCACAGAATAAACAAAGTTCAGTCATCCATACAGCCATCTTGCAATAGACCATCAGACTAACACCACACAGAATAAACAAAAAGAGAAAACTCAAATCTCCATGGAGAAATGGACACCAACTCTGCATTATCACAATAGTATCATGTGGTCTACAGGATTCAACTCTACTCTGAACAAGTTGGCCATTAAAGTAAGGATAATGTGGCCTCCAGGAAAACTGGAGCTGCAGATTTCAGATCTACTTCAAATTTTGACACACACCATAGAAGTAATTCACCATAGAGATCATATAAATGGGTATGGGGATCTTAGAATCGACGATGACAGTAAACTAGAATCTCGGCCTAGTAATAAATACCAGAGCCAATCAGACAAGCAGAATTTGTGGCAAGTAGGCTGAGATTACCCCTAGAAAATTCAATTTTTTGCAGGATTCCATAATCCAGGAAGAACCCATCAATTCTGCGCCGGAGCGGGAGAAATGCGGGCATATCAAATAGTATATTCAAGCAAGAAGGATGTACTACCTGAAATAGGAAACGAGGAGGCCGATCCGACGAGTCCCACCCAAACTATGGAAGGAACAGCGGCAGCAGCTGCAGAAGGACTTGATGGCCCAGACGCCGTCGTGGAACTGGTAGGTGACGATGATGTGGTAGTGGTGGAAGCCGTCGCTGAGGCCGACGGCGCCTGCCGTGTCCTCGTTGTCCTCGAAGGCAATGACAACGGACAGGTCAACGTCGAAGCAAGTGCGTTGCAGGCCACATCATCATATTTGAGCATTAATATTTTTGTATTACTACACAGTAACTAAGCACTAGGAGTACATAGCACCTAGTAGCAGAACTAAAAGAAATAACCATATTGAGTGTACACCAATATCATCAGGAACATGAGTATAACAACCATCTTGCTTTACTAAGATAGAATGACACAGCAGAATTACTAGGATACAGTAACACATACACATTTTTTATTTAACACGTTTAGAAACAATCTAGTGTGTATATTGTACTCTGCTAGGCTTGATTTAACACACATTATTTATTTAACACATGTCCCAAAAATGAACCACTCCTGCAAAATCTCAGAAGAGAATAAGTACACACTACATCTACTCCCCAAAGAATCACTTGCCAAACTCAAAAGAGCATAAGCAAAAGACCAATGCATATTACCCAAAACAGTTTCTTCAGTACTCAGGAATCACAAGGAAAAAGAGCAGTGCATCACTAGTGACACTCACAATTTTGATGCCAATTATAGCAAATTAGCTTCAGATCTATCAATGCTAGTGGAAGATCTCTTTAGATGGTCATAAAGAGGAAAGGCATTGACCTGATCTTAGTGTGCAGGTTCCGGTTGATGCTCTTGAGCCGGCTCAGGGTGCGCTGCATATTCTGCCATGATATCAGACGGAAGCAAATCAGCCACATCAAAGAAAGGAGAAAGTGATACAGCTAAAGAAAAAGATGGATGGAGGCAAGATAGAGAAGCAGAAGCCAACCTCATACTGCTCGGTCCACAGGCTGGTCCCGGTGGTCTGCTGGTAGCGGTCGAAGATCCCCTTGATGCTGCAAGTAGCACATGAAGAAGAAGAAGAACAAAACGAATCTTGGGGGTCTTCACCTTGTCATCCTCATAGTTTCTGCATACACACAGTCGCATGGACAACATTCAGCATTGTTATCTACACAGAGAAGAGATAAATCAAACAGAGCTCAATCATTTTGTTGTATTCAGAGCATGAACAACATTCAACATTCAGCATGTTATCTACACAGAGAACAACAACATTCAGCATGAACAACATTCAGACAAATCAATTAGAGCATGAACAACATTCAACATTCAACATGTTATCTACACAGAGAACAACAACATTCATCATGAACAACATTGAGCAGGCATGAACAAGCTACGAAAACCTGTTGCAGCATAACAAAGTGACCAAGTAGAGTCACCAAACAACAAAACTTTTGCAATTGAGGCTACACCCAACAGTGGAACTCAACAGTGCAAAGAACATGCATAATTGGCAAAAGAAAAGGGGAAGATCCTGCCAATCTGCCATCATAAACAAGTACAATTGATTCCTGTCCCTCAATCTTAAGCTGACCAACCAAGAAAGGAGCAAGATAATGCGACTGTCTGCATCAGAGTTCCACTTTGACATGGCAAAGAGACGCTCATAACTCCTACCTACCCAACACTGGACCATGCAAGCAAGGCTTGTTTGTAATCCAAATGATGAGCACCTGAGAGAGCACTAATCTATACCTAGCCATAATCCACCACAGCAAGAAACACAAGGCGCTCCCTCGATCCCCATGAATCAATTCCAAACTAGAGAATCCTGCCAGGATCTCACCTACACATGTACAAACAAATCCACCCATAGTAGTTCACATGCATGAACTAGCCAGTAGCCACCAGCAAGAATCATGAAGCAACTAACATAATACTGCTAATACCACACTTGCCCAAATTACTGGTAAACCCAATCAATCTAATATTCGATATTCAGATTTCACATTGGATCACTACAGAGTTAACCAAATCAATATTCTAAATGTGGCTAGAACTGAATGTGGAGGCACAAATTTGAGGTAGACCTGGCCGGAGGGGGCGCCACTGCACTCGACCGCGATGCGTTGCACGGCCTGGGTGACGTAGTTGCTGCAGTCGACGTTGTAGAGGTCGCCCTCGCACTACGCTAGCGCGTAGACCTGCCCCCTCCCCCTCCCGCTGGTACAGGCGCCGCCCTCGAGGTGGCTGCTCGAGAGGATCTATGAAGAGGGAGGGGAAAGGGCACCGACGGTGGAGTGGAGGCCGGGCTTGGGGAAGACGACGGAGGCCGGTGACGGCTGGCTCTGCCTTTGGCTTTGGGGATCGAGAGTGGAGTTGGGTGGTCGCTCGTGGCTGCAGGAAGATGTGCCCATTGGATCTGACTGGAAGAGACGGAGAGGTCGGTGGAGCAGCGGCGGCGCACATTGAAGCACGCGCACATCGGCGTGCCACCCAGCCGTGGCTGCTAGGCGGTGGTGCATCTATCAATGGTGAGGTTGGGCGGCTCGCTTGATCTCCTGCGGGGGCGACTACGGGTGGTGGAAGGGAGGGGCGGCGGAGGAGGAATCTGGATCGGGAAGAGGGAGGTGGCAGCGCTTAACCTAGGGTTTCTCGGGAAGGAATGGGATCGAGGGAGGAGGGTGTGCCGCGCGCATGCGTTTAGAAGAGGTTTGTAAGGGACGCTGGATCGGTAGGGGGTGTACGGCTCAGATCGACTAGAGTGGGGGTGATCCATGGGCTGCGTCCTGATTGGTTAGAAATATGAGGTATTAAAAATTACTCTTTCTTGGTGCTAAAAATTGGAGGTTTGTGAAACAGCTAGCAAATATATTTTGCAAAATGGCATCACTAAAATATTCACTTAAGTTAGACCACATTTTACGGATGTTCACCAATTTGATTACATTTTTAATCTTTTCTAAGCTATGAACGGTCATGCGCGTTGTTTTGACCGCATTTTGAAACGGGCATAAAAATTTCAAAAAAATCAAAAAAATGGAAAACATTCGCATTGTGTCATTATATGTGACCAAGTTACCAAGAAAAATAATAAACTTATAATACGGCAATTATTTTAAAAGGTTGTTCTCAGAAATGAGCTATCATGTGTGAAGATTCACGACTTTCAAGGCAAATGATCAATCTTATGGCCACATTCATGGAATAGTTTGTTGCAATGATATAATATTGTGCAAAAGGATGCATCATGGAATGGCAAACAATGTTGCCTAAGGAAGTTTTAATTTTCTTTGGACGAAAAATTCATTTTCCATTTTTTGAGTGCCCGAAATGAGTTTTTTGTGAAGGACCTACCATATATTTGTTACAAAATTGTACCAAATCATTTTTCTAAAATACCAGGCCATATTTCATGCACAACTGATAAAATGGTTGTGTGTCAAAAGTTTTGATCAACCCCTCGTGAAAAAGACAAATTTCCGTCAATTCAATAGGAAGCAGCTAAAATTTGAACGGCAGTTGCCTCATAGTTTGCTCTTTATTTTTTCCAAAAATCATTTCTAGGTACATAAGTATCTATTTAATCAGAGAAACATCAAAAGGTTTCCAAGATTCAACAACTAGCTAGGAACGGTCAAGCCCGCCGTTTTGACCGCATTTTGAAACGGGCATAAAAAATTGAAAAAAAATCATAAAATTGGAAAGCCTTCGCATTGTGTAATCATATGTGACCAAGTTTCGAGGAAAAATAATAAACTTGCAATACGGTAATTATTTTCAAAAAGTGTTCTCATAAATGAGCTATCATCTCTGAAGATTCATGGCTTTCAAGCCAAATGATCAATCTTATGGCCACATTCATGGCATAGTTTGTTCAAATGATCTCATATTGTGCACAAGGGTGCATATTGGAATGGCAAACAATGTTGCCTAAGGGAGTTTTCATTTTCTTTGGACAAAAAATCAATTTTCCATTTTTCGAGTGCCCAAAATGAGTTTTTTTGTGAAGGACCTACCATGTATTTTTTGCAAAATTGGACCAAGTCATTTTTATAATATATTAGGTCATATTTAATGTAAAATTGATAAAATGGTTGGTCGTCAAAAGTAACTATACACCTCTGGTGAAAAAGACAAATTTCTATCTTTGCAGCAGGAAGCGGGTCAAATTTGAACTGCAACTGCCTCATAGTTTGCTCTTTATTTTTTCTAAAAACCATTTATAGCTACATAAGTATCTAATTAATCAGAAATACATGGTTTGGTGGCGATACGTTGAGGTTTGGATGGTGGCCCAGGGCCCCAACTCCAAAGCGCGTAGACTCGCATGCCCACCGCGTGGCCGTGGTGTTGCCTTGCCTTCTGGGCGGCCTAGGCATGTCTAGTGGGTTGGGCACTCCCCTGATAGGTGTCAGGAAGAAGAAGGCAATAGAAGAATCTCACGAGGAGACTGAACTGAGCTCAACCATGAATTAGCACCCCAAGTGTTTGATTAGTGGTACGGGAAATGCACATGGTCAATGGGCCTGAGTTTTTGCCGAGGATGATCATCCACTAAGGACACTATCTTGGAAAATTTGCAGCTCAAATGGAGGAGCCTAGGTGTCACTTGCTTTGCAACGTACGACACTGGACAGATATATGAATGTTGAAGCCACACTCACATGTACTGTTAGATGAGGCTCAAATTTTGTGGAGAGCTATGATTTGGGAATATAGAAGATGTGGCAAAAATTTAGCTCATTAGGATATGCCTAGCTAGTACTTCCTTCACAACAGTTTGAGTTGAACAAAAACTTTGGAAATTTGCCGAGGAAGATTTACCAGGCAAATGGAGTTGAATATTGTCATGAGGCAATGATTTGGATAGTAAAGAATGCCCAACTTTTGGGGGAATTTTGGGAATGACAGAAATATAGGTTGCTTCACAACCTAGGGCAAAAACTAACACATGGACATGACACATAGGCAAAACTGATGAGGTGGCGCCTAGTCATAGCAATAAGTACCAATGCATCCACGTTCACAACCTCATGGCCATTTATATTGGTCGTAATCAGGTAGAAATAAGGTCATCGACCACTCTTTTCTGCTTTATGACCATTTGGTGTAAGGCAATTTCTGGGTTTGAGCCCTTCCAAGCGAAATGGCCGTGGATTTATGACCAATTCAGCTGGGGTCACTAAGAGAAGGTCACTAGTTGACATATTTCTTGTAGTGTAGAGGGTCGTGTTCATCCCCCACTTCATCCGTGGGTTGGGATTTCCTCTCCACCCATTCGTCCGCGGGCTCATGTTCTACTACGGGCTGGACTTCCACGATCTGGTCCCCAACTCCTTACTCAATATCTCGACATTTATTGTCGTGTGCGAGGCCTTTCTCTGTATCCGACCCACTTCAGACTGTGGTTGAAGATCTTCAATGTGAAGCCGAAGGTGGTGGATGGCCAACATGCAGAGCATGGAGGCGCCATGGTGAGCAAGCTGCCCAATGTCACATGGCCCAAAGGTACCTTCGTGGAGACTGTCAAGGGGTGGCAACAGTAGTGGTTCTACGTAACAGAGCCTCGCGACGCCACCTAGGCCGTGGCTCCCGAATTCCAGTCCGGCGCCCCGATGCGGCTCACCTCCTGGCTAGAGAAGGGCCTGGACTGGTCTTCATCGGACGAGCTGACTGCACTCCAGATGCGCATCAAGCGCATGGTGGACAAGAACGTTTAAGCTTGTCAATGTGATCCAGGTGATGCTCTCTCCCCGGATCCTGTCGTGCCAAATCCGGACTTGCCACTTGTGGGAGTTCGATTCGACCAAGCACCAGACCTTGCAACAGTTCTTCAGCACTACGCACGCAGACATCTGGAAGGTGCTCTTCAAGGCCAACGAGATGTGGCCGATGACGGCCGAAGACCATGGGCACGACCTGGACCATCCCACAAGTGCGGTAAGTTTTCCGTATTTCAAGGTGTACCCTTTACTTGCATACTCAAGGAAGATGTCTAAACTTCCCTATTTGTTGTTTCAGTGCTGGACAAAGAAGGCGGAGCGGATTCAGTGTCCGGCTCCGCTGCCCGAAGAACTAGCTATCCCGCTTCTAACGAAGATGCTGTTTTCGGCACCCTATCAAGCGCTGGAGAAGAAGGCCAAGGGGACCATGGGTGCTCTCCGCCCTAAGGGCACTTCGGATGTGACGTTCGAAGACGCCGAAACCCACTCCGCTCCCGCCACCGATGAGGAGGAGGAGTAAAGCAATTATCCCCCTGAGGGAGGAAGGAAGAAAAGGGCAGCCTCCATTCATCTAGAGGCAGAGGCGTCCAAGAAGGGGAAGGCCGCCGCCGTAGACAACCCCGCGTGGGACGTTGACAGCAGCTCAGAGTGGCGCCCCAGGGATAAGCCCCTGGCCGAATCATAAGTACTCAAAGACGCACACAAATATCCAGCTTCTTTACTTCATAGTTTTAACATGTTGAATCATGCACTTGCAGTCCGGCTCATTTCGAACTCGAGCATCCTCATCTTCGGGAAACTCGCTGGATTCAAAGGTGATGGACAGTGGGTCCCTTCCGGCGGCCTCCTCTCCCAAAACTATGGAAGACGCTGAAGTGCTGTCCCGAAGGACACTCCGGCTCAGGGGGAGGCACAGGAGGCCGTCATGGTGGCTCCAGAGGATAACACCTCGGCCGCCAAACACATGGGGGAGCAGATCCCCATGGAGACTGGTGATGGGGGCCATCTCCAATTCGGCCCCTGGCCGAATTCGATCCCGGAGACCTATACGGCTCCGGAATCTGGCAGGCAGCCTCCTTCGAGGGAAGGAGGTGCACCAATTCCACCGGTGACCTCTGTCCATCCAGAGGCACCGGATGCTCTAGTGGAAGCGCTGCGAAGTGCTTCCATTGTGGAGGAACACCGTAGCCTTATGGGTACGGTGGTTGAGAGGATTTAGTCCGCCAAGAGCGGACTGACTGAAGCCTGCACAAGCCTTCTAACAGGTTTTGAGGTAAGCGACGCACTTGCATAAATAGAATGTCATAGTATAGACAGTAGCCCCTGAGACTCTATCCAGTGTTTGGAAAGAAAAGCCGGACAGAGGATCAAGTAATTTTTGCAGGAGACTAACTAAATATGTCTTATGTGAATAAGCAGGCGTCGTTGCTGGCCGCAACCTCTCATGCTGCTGAGGTCTCTGGACTAAAGCAGAGTCTGGAGCGGGCCGAGGAAGAGCTCGGTTGTGTAAAAAAGCAGCTAGAAGACAAGAAAGGTATGCAATGACCATGTGTATATTCAGAAAGGATGGATGATTTGTGCTGACCGTAGTGCCATGATATTTATTAGGGGCAGCGACCGAGGTGGAGGCCCTCAAGAAGGCGTTGACCGAGGCCAAGGAGAGAGCGGCAAAAGAACAAGCCGCCCGTGAAAAGCATGAGGCCAGGGTCGGTGAGGTCCAGCGGGAGCTCCAGGACGCCATGAAGAAATCTGAGTCCTTGGAGCGCCAAGTTGCGGATCAAGATTCCGAACTCGCCAAGGCCCACCAGAGCGCACACGATGCCCGAATTGAAGCCCAGGGCGCCCTCCAGGAAATCCAGGAGGCCAGGAAAATCGCGACGGGTAAGGCATTTATTATGTAGAGCAAGTATGTGAAGAGAATATTTCTCTTACTGACCAGGATTTGGAGTTCTCCAGGAGCGTTTGCGGATCTGCCGCGCAGCATTGCCGACGCTGCGGAGTTCTTCCGAGCCGAAGAGGGGAGCTCGATGGAGAAGCTGTTCTGGTCGCAATACCTTGCGCCAAAACATCCGGTGCCCTTTAGCGACCAACTAAAACAGCTGGTGGAACTGCATAGGGTGGCCGAACTAGCCATGAACGATTTAATAATCCGGCTATGGCCTGCTGAAGTCATACCCAGCAGCTACTTTGGGCTCGTGAAGCGACTGGTCAATGCATGCCCCCGGCTTGACGTCATCAAGCGGTCGGTCTGTATGGAAGGTCCGTGGATGGCCTTCGCCCGTGTCAAGATACAGTGGGCGAAGATGGACGCCGTCAAGCTCCCGACCGAGGGACCGCCCGCTGGCAAGGAGCACCACACGCCGGAGCGGTATTTTGATGATGTCCTCAAGGGATCCCGCATTGTAGAGGGTCAGTGCTCGAAAGACATTATCTTTGAATGAGTACCTCCATGTTATCCCGCCCTGTATGATGAAAACAAGACTGATATGTAAAATAATGCTTGTTGTTTATTTTGGAATTTTACCTCCTGTGCGGCCGTTTTTTATTAAATCTGAGAGTTGGCCAGTCGTCGGCTTCAGCCCCCACGTAGGTAGTACGGGGGTGTTCGGGATGGAATCTAAACACTATTTATCCAAGAAATTGGTCCTTAAAGGAGGTGTTTAGCGCAACGAACCAGGCAATCGGACTATGCGGCTTTGTCACCCTCACTTAGCCATAGGAGTTTGACAATAGAAATGTAGGCGCAGCCCCTAGTGCCCGTTAGTCCGGACTAGGGTGTTGTAGACACCTGATCGGGTGAAGGCCGATCCATCGCGTAATGCGGAAAAAATCTCAAGAGATTTTAACCTCCAAAGAGCTGACCGGCTCATGCCACATCATGACAGTCAGTTTTCGGCTTTCTCTACTAAGGTGCTCATCCGGATAAACCAGGACACAATCGCAGTAGTTCTCCCTTTACTACCCTAGCCGATAGAGCGAAACGTAAGGAAGTAAGCAAAGGAGCCGGGAAACCCAACTATTGACCAAAGACATGATTCGGAGCTGATGCATATAATGCTAAATTCGGGGGCCGAACTATACTGTAAAAGTGTTCGGACTTGTTGCCATAGTATGGGGCACAATAAATCCCCTGGCGAATTACAGCGTACCAAGGTGTACGGATGCGAATAAAAATAGTGAAATAAAAATAAAGTAGTAAGCTAATAGCACATAAGTTGGACCGCAAAATGTTTCCATTATAATTTTGATTAATATGTCAAAGCGTATTTGTACAAATAGTGCGATAAGCAACAGTGGCTATTTAACATGCCAAGACCAACGGGGAGCTGCGTACGGGTCCTGAAAACAGGTAGAATGATCGCTAAGGAGAACATCTAGAGATTCCCCCATACGTCTGTGCTACTTGCCACCTTGGTATATCCTTCCTTCAAAAGGACCGATTATAACTTCGAAAGAACATCTAGAGATGAGCCTGCGGAAAAGAAACTTAATAAGGACAAAAAGAAAAGTAAAAGTATGTGTGTCCAAGGAAGGTCAAGCCATATTGTGGACCACAGTCTGGTTATGCCTCCATCTCTACCCATGGTATTTTTAGTGCGTAGTAATGTACGTGTGGTACGTATGCCGCCACTTGGTCGGGACTGAGACGGAGGTCGAATTGCTAGTCGAGCTCCTGACAAGCTGGACTGTCCTGCCATAGAGTAGTACGGACTCGTTTGACAATGTCCGGGAGCATGGCCGCCGAATTAAGGTTCTGCTTGTGAAGGCCGATTTGTACCTCTGCTGCCAAGGCAGCGGTGTGCTCCTCGGTACGAAGGGAGCGCTCCTTGTTTCCATTAACTGTTATGACACCGCGTGGTCCGAGCATCTTGATCTTGAGATAAGCATAGTGTGGCACCACATTGAATCGAGCACACGCGGTTCATCTGAGCAGTGCGTAATAGCCCCTGCGGAAGGGGACGATATTGAAGATTAACTCTTCGCTTCGGAAGTTGTCCGGAGATCCAAAGATGACCTCCAATGTGATTGAGCCCGAGCAGCGGGCCTCTACACCTGGTATAACTCCTTTAAAGGTAGTTTTGGTGGGCTTGATCCTTGATGGATTGATGCCCATTTTGCGCATTGTATCATGATAGAGCAAGTTGAGGCTGCTGCCACCGTCCATGAGGACTCGTGTGAGGTGGGATCCATCAATTATTGGGTCGAGAAACAGTGCGGCTGAACCGCCATGACGGATACTGGTCGAATGGTCCCTACGATCAAAGGTGATCGGGCATGACGACCATGGGTTGAATTATGGGGCGACTGGCTCTATCGCATAGACATCCCTGAGCGTGCGATTGCACTCCCTTTTGGGGATATGGGTAGCGTATATCATGTTCACCGTTTTGACCCAAGGGGCAAACTTCTTCTATCCCCCTGTGTTCGGTGGACGGGGCTCCTCCTCGTCATTCTCGCTTTGCGACCCTTCTCCTTTTCTTCGGCATTTAACTTGCCGGCCTGTTTGAAGACCTAACAGCTCCGGTGGGTATGATTGGCTGGTTTATCAGGGGTGCCATGGATCTAACATGGACGATCGAGTATGTGGTCCAGGCTGGAAGGGCCCTGATTATTCCTTTTATATGGCTTCTTCCGCTGTCCAGACTTGGAGCCACTGAATCCAGCATTGACCGTTGTGTCATCAGTATTGTCACCATTGTTTCGACAATTGTGCCTGTTGCGTCGGGTCTTGCCGTTGCTGTTTCTGGCTTCTGAGGTGCCAGGTTCGCTTGCATTGTTATTGTTGCGGGCTAGCCAGCTATCTTTGCCCGGCAAAAGCGGGTCATGAGTGTCGTGAGGGCCGCCATGGACTTCGGCTTTTCTTAGCCGAGGTGTCGGGCGAGCCATTCGTCGCGGATGCTGTGTTTGAAGGCCGCTAGGGCTTCGACACCCGGACTGTTGATGATCTGGTTCTTTTTAGTTAAGAACCTAGTACAGAATTTCCTCGCTAACTCTCTAGGCTGTTGGACTATGTGACTTAAGTCATCGGCATCCGGAGGTCGGACGTATGTGCATTGGAAGTTGTCGCGGAAGGCATCTTCTAGGTCTTCCCAGCTGCCAATGGAGTTTTCAGGCAGGATGTTCAGCCAATGTTGGGCTGGTCCCTTGAGTTTTAGGGGGAGGTATTTGATGGCATGAAGATCATCTCCGTGGGCCATGTGAATATGGAGAATAAAGTCTTCAATCCATACCGCGGGGTCTATGGTTCTGTCATATGATTAGATATTCATGGGTTTGAACCCTTCTGGGAATTCATGTTCCATTACTTCATCAGTGAAGCAGAGGGGGTGTGCGGTGCCTCTATATCGTGCCAGGTCGTGTCGTAATTCAGATGGAGTCCGTCTATAGTGTTCGGCCCAGACATGATTGTGCTTGTCATGCTTGGCTTGATAGCCGTCGTCGCGCGTCGGGGCACGCCCCCGCGATCCGTAGATCGATCTAGCCAGACCTACTTTATTCTTCAGGTCCTGCCGCAGGTTATACGTGTATCCCCAAGCTGTTTTGTCTCTACCTTTACGGCGAGGTAGGATGGGCTGGTGTTCAGCTTGAGTTGCCGCTTCATCCCGGCCACATGGTGGTCGATCAGCCGCATTACGCGCTGATGGTACAGGCTCAAGTGCCTCGTCATCGAATTGAGGTAGCAGTTTACGCTTCGGGTAACTTTTGGTTGGGTGCTCGAGGCCATATTCCTCTACTGCCAGGACATTAGTCTATCTATCATTGAGCAGATCTTGATCAGCTTGAAGCTGCTGCTGCTTCTTTTTCAGGCTCCTTGCAGTGGCTATTAGCCGTTGCTTAAAGCGCTCCTACTCAAGAGGTTCCTTAGGCATGATAAAGTCTTCGTGGCCGAGGCTCACCTCATCCCTGGAGGGTGGAAGGTAATTATTGTCCTTCGAGTCTTTGTTTGGAGCCTGTTCGTCAGAGCTAACTTGCCCATCCTCCCAATCGTCTTGTTCAGAGTATTGCTCGACGGGGTTTTCTTGGTCTTCGGCATCATCCGGAGTGTTGTTGTCTCTCATGCCGGTATTGCTGTCTTTGTTGTGGCGTGATTTAGAGCGGCGCCGTCGGCGCTTTTGTTGTTTCTCGGGAGGTTTATCCCGTACTGGATTTTTCTCATTATCGTTGTCACCCAACTTGGATGTATCCACCTTGTACACGTCATACGAAGAGGTGGTCGTCCAGCGTCCGGTAAATGGTGGGTTTCTGGCATCGTCGTCCATACCGTCGATGTCTTCGGAGCCGTAATCGAGCATGTCAGTTAAGTCCTGTACTGTGGCGATGAAGTGGGTGGTGGGTGGGACGTAAAATTCCCCGCTCTCAGCCCCTAGTTCAGGCTTGGCGTAGTTCGAACGTTGCTCCTCTGTAATCATGAGGGATCGCATCAAGTCTAGAGCCTCGCTTAAAGGCGAGGTTTGTTGAGGGAGAAAAGAATCTGTGGAGTATGGCAGGAAGGGAATTCCTCGGCCGAGCTCACACGGTGCAGACTCCGAGAGTTCGGAGCCAGCGTCCGGGGAAGAGTCCGGCTTGGTGATGGTTGCCGGCGACACTGCTTCCTCCGGCTCTCCCGTACTGGGCCTAGTGGCCACAGATAATTCGGCGGGTTTAGAAATCCCGTCTTCGGTACTGGCGAAGCGCTCTGGCTCTAAGTCCAGGGCGGAGGTTGGGGTCGTGAATCCTTGGAAGATCAAGTCTCCTCGGATATCAGCGACATAATCCAGGTTTCCAAAACTAATCTGGTGACCTGGGGCGTAGCTGTCGATCTGTTCCAGATGGCCAAGCCAGTTGGTCCATAGTGCGAAGCCGCCGAATACAAAGATCTGGCCGGGGAAAAAACCTCCCTTAGGAATACAGAATGCAATTTTAAAGGGTGCTTGCCCTTCTTTTATTTAGGGTTTTGAGGCTTCCAATATTCCTCAATTCAAGTTTTCAAAAATATAGACATGATGCACACATGAAGCTAACCTAGAGCAATGCCAGAAGCTAGGGATGTGACAACTCACCCCCACTAAACAAGAATCTCGTCTCGAGATACAAGCGTAGGGTAAGGTGAAGGGGAAACGCAACTAGTATAATGTTCACGATCCAGGGTGCACTTCAAATGAACGTTGATTTGAACACCATCTTTGTCTTGTCGTCTTGCTCTGAGAAATCCTGTCAACATGACAGGGGGGGGGGAAGAAGGAGACTCTAGAAGGGTCGATCTCCTCGAAGATCGAACAACTCAAGATTAACTTGCGGAATGAGACATAGAACCATATTTCGGGTTGAGACACAAGATACACATCAATAGGGGTGGAAGAAACGGATGACGAAGGTTCACTAGGTAGACAACAATTTCATACCTAAGAAGGTGGTAAACGATTGTCAACGTAGCGAGGAGTTGAGTTGCCATGATACCATAACGATACACCTTAGGGAAGGTGACTCGTAGAGATATCCCCTTAAGTGGCAAAAGAATTACTTTTGATTCAGAGATCATTGAAACTCTTTAAACCAGCCTAAGGCAATTCTCGAGCGATCGTTTGGAGGGGGTCGGTAGAATGGCATACTCGGACTTGGATGATGTGGATTACCTTGTTGAAGACAACGTAATGGATGAATTTGCTTATCACCGGAAATGGAAGAGACCCATGGTAGAATGGCACATTGGCGGTGCAAGCTAGGAACAAAATGCAAATGCTAGGAATGATTCTGGTAACTGGGGAAGAACCCAACAATAGGGAGTGAATTCACTGTTTGAAGAGGTCATAGCATTGCCGAGGAAACTGAGAGTAATCCCAGTTAGAGCCGATGATAACACGTAACGCTTGTGCGTGCTCTCAAGAACTTGAGCATTTCCATATTCATCATGGTTTTACCAACATCCGTGTCAAGGGTCCGGCAACACAACTTGCTACCATGATGAATGATGATGGAGGATGTAGATGCAAAGAAAGATAACACCTTCTCAGATTTCATCTTAGCGAGGCCAAGGAAACAAAATCTGGATGATCGACCGAGAAACATTTAGCACTCTGCTTCTAATGTTCTCCTTGATGTGCTAGTGTAACCCATTCATAGAAATGGTCTGGTATCTAGGACATCAAGTAAAAGGTCGGACTTCGGGATCTCAAAATCCATAGGGGCAACTAGGGAGTAAATCCTACGAAATCCCTATGGGGAGGTGGCCAACTTCCTCAATCAAGATATTATAATAACAGGTCTTCCGGCTGGGTGTGTTGGCCACGACATCCACTTTACCGGTTATCGAGGGACCAATATTATAGTTCTTGGAGAATGTTCCAACCATCATATCTGCCTGAGATTCAGATCTGGTTGGTGTCAGGATATCCCAGACTCATCAAGTCTAGAAAGAAAAATGAAAGTTTGCAACACAAATCGACGAGATGATGTTGCGAGATTCTCGGGAAATGAACTACGATAGTAAGCTCCAAAACATGAGCTGGTTCTGCTACAAACATGTGAACACGTTGTCCCGGACAAGCATGACCACGTGGTAGTCTTACAATAAAACACTACCGAGTTCTGGTTGGGAACCATCACCGTGGATAACGAAGTCCTTGCATAAGTCATATGATTAGCTCTTATGAAGGAACTTCTTCCCCTTGAACAAATCAATCAGTGGCTTGGTGTGCTCGGGACACATATGGAATGAAGGTTGCAAGTCTCCAGACCACAGAATACTTCGCACGGGTGCATGACTAATTTGGAATGATTCCAGGGAAACAAAACAATCTTCCTCAAATTCATGGCGGCAACTTGCATCATATGCACATGAATTAGGGAAAATCACTACTTTCATTCAAACATATGCTTCATGAACGAAACACGAAGAAATGCTTACACAAGTTTCCAACACTAGGTTGATGTTCAACATGATTCATGGGGGGAGACAAAATGCTACTGATGGGCTCAACAGCAACTCATCGGAATTTCCATATCACTGGACTTCCACCATCATGTGAACACGGTGATAGCATTGGTCAGACCAAAGATGTAATGGTGTATGCTCGAGGGATCAACCACGAGTAGGACAACATTACGAGCATCGTTGGTACTGATTTGATTTGACGATAGCCCACACTCAAATCAAAGGATTGATAAGGCAATAGGTCCAGCAACTGATCACAAGGATCAATCGATGAAGATATCATCTTTCTTCAACACACACTACACAAGAATATCCCTTTGGAACGAACTAAGTCGGCAAGCTTTTATCTTCCAACTCTCCAAGTTGTTGTCTAGCTTAACCAACTAGCTCAGGGATATCTAACACCGATTCTTGGAGAGAAGGTGGTTCACAAGAAACCAACTTGATCACGAGCTCAACATAACAGTCAGGTGACAACCTGGTGATACTTTCGAGAAGATATTCGGAAAATCACGAACCACCGGTATGTTACTAAGCTCGAGAACAATCTCGCTTTTGAGGGCAAGACGATATGATCAAATGAGTGAGGACTTAGCAAATCCTATCTCATCAATCGAGGGGTGCACCGAAATAAGGACTAGGTAGCACGATCAGTCTTAGAGGGATGATTTAAAACCCAACATGCTAAGATTGAAATTATTACCCTTTAACTACCAAGCAACGAGGTTGCTGGGAGTATTGATTTCACACATCACAATTCACCTGTTGGCGCTCCGGCTGCAACAACACGGAACCGAGGAATGAAAAAGGATGGCGAGAAGTATCACTATGTCAAGAATTCACAAAAGGTGGTGCAATTCTCATGAAATTCCTGTCATAAAGAAGGTAATACTTCAGGGTAGAACAGAACCAAAAGCTGGATTGGCATTTGATCTGCGGAATACAACTACTTTGACCCAATCCTAGATATGGATGAGGTACTGGAGTTTGTTTCTCCAAGTCATTCAGGACAGAATGGCTTGACGGACCACAAGAGTAACAGGCATCGATGAATGAATGCACGCATACTCTTGACTATCAATTGATAGACGAAGGTCAGTAGACAACTAAAGAGGGACAACTCAAAGGAACATATAACTTTCTGAGTTGTGGATGCATAAATTAGTATGTCGAACCGAGTTCAACATAATTCTTCCGGATAACCCATGCAGAAAGGTAGAACTGGCAGAGTCACGATTTATGAATGGAGAACTCCTCAAGAATAATCCTGTTGTGATATTTCAGTTCAACGAGGAACTTCTGCCATAAGTAGTTCATGGTATTTGGAAGAAGAAGATACCACGGACTTCAAGGACTATCGCAAAGGTTGCTAATATCCTAAAGGAACGAGCAAAACTATTAACATGAAGTAAGTAGGGTGAATCTCGGGTTCAAACCCAGGGATAGAATACCTACTACTAAATGGCATCACGGGATGCTTTCGATAATGACGGCCAGAGTCATCACACTGGAACATAAATCATGGCTGGACTACTAGATGATCCCCTGAGACACCTAGGGTCATAATAGTAACTCCAACATAATGTCAAGGCAATAGAATACCTCAACTCAACAATTAGTGTGATTGAGCTGGCATAAAGGAACATCAAAACCAGAGGGAAAGGATTTTGCAAATGCATCAGACTATTTAGAAACCTGGAATGACTCGGACAGCATAACGGCTGTAAATTCTCAGAAAAGATTTGAGACATTCACAAAAATGGTGGCATAACCACTCAGAAGCACAATATCAAGGTTTCGAGATCAACAATTAACATACGGAAGTAGTAGGAACTGAACTGAGACTTAAATCCAACAATCTTATAAGTCCACTGATTAGTAACACGTGATCCTAATAGAAAGAAGGGATAGCCTAGTTCTTAATCCCCGTAGAAGAGAAGATGATGACTCAGATCAGAAGGGCATGAGGTAAAGGAGTAAAAAGAGTCTTACGTTCCATCCCACAATCAATTCCCTTACATAACTAAAGAATTTCTAGACTCAACTTCGACCAGTTTGGCTTGGTAATCCTACAGGCAGTCAAGCTCTGATACCAACGCTGTCAGGACCCCGACTCAATGCCACATAGATCTAGCATGTAACACCTCATATCACCTTGCGGCCTCACGCACGGTATTCCCACGGGTGTCGCCTTACCTTTACCCGGGACCGTTTGCGCCTTTTGGCACACGTATATGACAGTGTCGCTAGCATCCATATGATAAGGAGCCCGGGCTGACATGGCTAGTCGTAAACCCAAAGTGGCACAAACTTACAGGGACAGGCATCCATGACCCAGCATCGAACGTGTCGGTCATCAGCGAGTGAATCCAGGCTGTAGCACTGGGCTAGCAGGACTCCGGTGAACCGGGCTGTAGCGGGCTAACAGGACTCCGGTATTCATCGCGTGACATTTCCCCGAAGGGACAGACACAGGAACGAAGAAGGACACATGCCAGCCAGCCTAAGTGTTCCGGAGCAGTAGCAAGCTACCATGGCTCAGTGGAAACACTAGGAGACATTTCCCGGTAAGAGAGGCTACTAAAGATAAACAACTAGATGGTCAGATCCCACACATACCAAGCATTTCAACAACATACACACAATATGCTCGATATGTGCAAATACAACATGGCATCACAACATGACTCTACAAATCAAGTATTTTAATCAATAGGCTCCGAGGAGCGAGATATTACAAACATGGGTCTCATGACCCAACAATCAGAGCATACAAGTCAAAGCACAAGCGGAAGCTATCATGTCTGAGTACAGACATCTATAAATGAAAAAGGCTGAGAAGCCTGACTATCTACCAGATCCTGCCGGGGCACAAGATCGTAGCTGAGGTATCAAGCTAAACGTCGAAGTCCACGTGGAACTACTAGCGAGACCGAAGTCTCTCTGCAAAAACATAAAATAGGCAAACGTGAGTACAAATGTACCCAGCAAGACTTACATCAGAGCTATCTTCATATGCATCATTATCAACAAAGGGATGGTGGGGTTTAACTGCAGCAAGCCAGCTTTGACTCGGTGGCTATCCTGAACTACGACTGCAAGTAACTCTTTTGAGGTGGCGCACACGAGTCCACATATTCACCAACCAATACACCACTATGGAACCGCTCCCGTCTCCCTACGAGAACGCCATCCATAGCACTCACGCTTATCTTGCGTATTTTAGAGTATCCACTTTCACTTGTCTATGAACTGATATAAGCAACCCAGAAGTCCTTTACCGCGGACACGG
Source organism: Triticum dicoccoides (assembly GCF_002162155.2). Taxonomy (NCBI): domain Eukaryota; kingdom Viridiplantae; phylum Streptophyta; class Magnoliopsida; order Poales; family Poaceae; genus Triticum; species Triticum dicoccoides. The sequence goes on along the minus strand of NC_041382.1, from coordinate 217,977,983 downwards.
CTATTCGAATAGATCATATTAACCCTGCAGGGGTGTACTTCTTCACACACGCTCTCACCACTTACCGCCGTTTACACGACATGTACTCGGCAACCTTCAAGCGGAAGCCCAACGTGGGTGTCGGCCACGGCCTGCCTAAACACTCGAGTCTCTAGTCCAGGTTTATCGCCTATTCGGGTTCCATCCATGAGGAGATCCGGCCGGAGTTTCGCTCACAGCCCCAAACAATGTGAACAGGGTTCCGTGACACCAAACGGGCGCCCGATTTACCCGGCCACGTGCCTACCGCATCACAGCCCACCCCTACGGTCAGCGCTGCGCACGGCCTCCAGCATACTACAAACACCAGAAACTACTTGCAACTCCTGGACAGAGGACAAGGGTGATTAAGAAGCCGAGAGGGTCCATTGGTTTCGGGCCCAATGCGTGGTAGTAGCTGAATCATGGATCACAAACACAGAACTCAGTTCCTGAGGACGGCTGCAATGAGACAACCCACCATGTACTCCTACATGGCCTCTCACCGCTACCTTTACCAAATCGTATTCACACCCTTAGCTCACACACAGTAGGACATGTTCACACGCCTCTGATTCATCCCCGATGAATCAGACCTGACTCAACTCTAAGCAGTAGCAGGCATGACAAACAAACATGAATGAGTAGGCACAACAGGGCTCAAACAACTCCTACTCATGCTAGTGGGTTTCATCTATTTACTGTGGCAATGACAGGTCATGCAGAGGATAAAAGGGGTTCAACTACCGCAGCATGTAACAGTTGAAACGGTGTTGTCCTAATGCAGTAAAAGAGAGCAGGAGCGAGAGAGTGGGATTGTATCGGAATGAACAAGGGGGTTTTGCTTGCCTGGCACTTCTGAAGATAACATTGAGTCTTCATCAGTGTCAACGATCACATCATCGGTATCACGTCTATCGAGAGGGGACAAATACCGGCAACACAGAAAGGAACACAATCAATGCAATGCACAATATGATGCATGATCATGACATGGCAAAATGGATGTGCTTTGGGCTAATGCAACTAGCAACAGATTAAATGAAGTTGGTTTGAATATAAGATTCAAATTCAAACTCCATATGTGATTATTCAAATGCCATTTAATTGATTTGTGCTAAACAGCACCTATAAGTTGTTCTAACATGCATGAAAATGGTACAGATGGATTCCTTGAATTTTTTTGATAATTTTTCATATATGATTTATTTAATTTGGAGTTACGGTTGAATTTCTATGAATTTTAGAAGTTTTAGGCATTTTCTGGAATTTCCTGAATATTTAGAATTAAAATAATTCCAGAAAATGAATTATGGCGTCAGCATGACCTCATGCTGACCTCAGCAGGTCAACGGGCGGTCCAGGTCAAACCTGACGTGTGGGGGTCCACACGTCAGTGACACAGGGGCTAATCCCGCGTTGACCCGGGCTTTGACCTGCTACGGGGCCCACTGTCAGTGTCACGGGGTTAGTTTAACAGGGTCATTAGTGCTAATGACAGCGCCACGTCACTGGCCACCGGAGTTCGGCCGGCGGCGACCCGAAACGCGGCGGAAGTTCACCGGGGTTGCGCTACGGGCGGCGGCTGGACGCGCGAAGGGCACCAGAAGGTAGCCCGTGCCCGTGCGCATCTAGGGGGGCCAACGGGAGGTGCGGGGGTGGCCGGGGTTCGCCGGAATGGAGCCCGAGGCGGCGCCGGAGTTCGGACCTCGGTGAAAACGGCGTTGTGGAGCACGGGCGAGTGAGGTAAAGCACTGCGCAGCCTCCTGGAGTCACCACGAGCTCGGTGAGATGCACGGGCGTGACCCGTTCGAGCTCAGGCCACAGCGGCGACATGGTCAGCGGCGGCCGGAGTTCGGCCGCGACGGGGCTATGGCCTAGAGCTCGCAAACGCGAGGGGAGAGAGAGGGGTTCTGCACGGAGGCTCACCGCGGAGCTGTAGGGAGGGTCAGTGGGCTCGGGGGCGCGCCGGAGTGGCCGAATTCGACGGAGACGGCACCGGGGCCAAAGCTCGGAGATGATGACGATGGCGGCTGCTCGGGGCCCTTCCGGTCACGTGGCTCGGTGAGGGGGTTGGCGACGAGGTGCAGGAGCTCGGGAGCACGTCGGAGAGGGGAGGGGTGGCCGTGGTCATGGCTACGGCGAGCGGCGCTCCCAGGTGCGTTCGGTGACGAGAGGGAGGGAGAACATAGGAGGAGGAGGGGGTCCAGAGAGAGAGAGGCGGTCGAGGGGGGGTCGAGGCCGTCTCCGTGGCGTCGCGAGGGGGTCGGGGAGGCTGCCACGGCGAAGCAGGAGGTGGCCGGCGTCGGCGCGCGTGCGTCCAGCACGCAGCTGCTTCGTGCGCTGGCACGGGAAGAAGACAGGAGAAGGGGGCTAGGTGGGCTGGGCCACTGGAGGAGCGGGGCCGGCTGGGCTGCACGGGTGAGGCCAGGTACTTCCTTCTCTCTTTTTATTTTTTCCTGTTCTGTTTCCCTTTTTATTTTATTTTGCCACTGTTTTCAAATTCAAAATAATTTCTTACAGTGCCAAAACATTCTGAAATATTTTATGTTACCTCTCTGGACTATTCCAAAAGTACATAAAACATTTCAAAGCATTTGCAAATATATTCATTATATATTATGAATATATCCCCAAATTCAAATAGATTATTGATTTAAATTCAGAGACCAAATAATTCCTTAAAAATATTCCAGAATTTTGGTTTGATATATAACTCTTGCCAAAATTCGCAAAACTATTTTTAGGGCATTTTGGATTCACAGAATGCAATTTTAAAGGGTGCTTGCCCTTCTTTTATTTAGGGTTTTGAGGCTTCCAATATTCCTCAATTCAAGTTTTCAAAAATATAGACATGATGCACACATGAAGCTAACCTAGAGCAATGCCAGAAGCTAGGGATGTGACAACTCACCCCCACTAAACAAGAATCTCGTCTCGAGATACAAGCGTAGGGTAAGGTGAAGGGGAAACGCAACTAGTATAATGTTCACGATCCAGGGTGCACTTCAAATGAACGTTGATTTGAACACCATCTTTGTCTTGTCGTCTTGCTCTGAGAAATCCTGTCAACATGACAGGGGGGGGGGGAAGAAGGAGACTCTAGAAGGGTCGATCTCCTCGAAGATCGAACAACTCAAGATTAACTTGCGGAATGAGACATAGAACCATATTTCGGGTTGAGACACAAGATACACATCAATAGGGGTGGAAGAAACGGATGACGAAGGTTCACTAGGTAGACAACAATTTCATACCTAAGAAGGTGGTAAACGATTGTCAACGTAGCGAGGAGTTGAGTTGCCATGATACCATAACGATACACCTTAGGGAAGGTGACTCGTAGAGATATCCCCTTAAGTGGCAAAAGAATTACTTTTGATTCAGAGATCATTGAAACTCTTTAAACCAGCCTAAGGCAATTCTCGAGCGATCGTTTGGAGGGGGTCGGTAGAATGGCATACTCGGACTTGGATGATGTGGATTACCTTGTTGAAGACAACGTAATGGATGAATTTGCTTATCACCGGAAATGGAAGAGACCCATGGTAGAATGGCACATTGGCGGTGCAAGCTAGGAACAAAATGCAAATGCTAGGAATGATTCTGGTAACTGGGGAAGAACCCAACAATAGGGAGTGAATTCACTGTTTGAAGAGGTCATAGCATTGCCGAGGAAACTGAGAGTAATCCCAGTTAGAGCCGATGATAACACGTAACGCTTGTGCGTGCTCTCAAGAACTTGAGCATTTCCATATTCATCATGGTTTTACCAACATCCGTGTCAAGGGTCCGGCAACACAACTTGCTACCATGATGAATGATGATGGAGGATGTAGATGCAAAGAAAGATAACACCTTCTCAGATTTCATCTTAGCGAGGCCAAGGAAACAAAATCTGGATGATCGACCGAGAAACATTTAGCACTCTGCTTCTAATGTTCTCCTTGATGTGCTAGTGTAACCCATTCATAGAAATGGTCTGGTATCTAGGACATCAAGTAAAAGGTCGGACTTCGGGATCTCAAAATCCATAGGGGCAACTAGGGAGTAAATCCTACGAAATCCCTATGGGGAGGTGGCCAACTTCCTCAATCAAGATATTATAATAACAGGTCTTCCGGCTGGGTGTGTTGGCCACGACATCCACTTTACCGGTTATCGAGGGACCAATATTATAGTTCTTGGAGAATGTTCCAACCATCATATCTGCCTGAGATTCAGATCTGGTTGGTGTCAGGATATCCCAGACTCATCAAGTCTAGAAAGAAAAATGAAAGTTTGCAACACAAATCGACGAGATGATGTTGCGAGATTCTCGGGAAATGAACTACGATAGTAAGCTCCAAAACATGAGCTGGTTCTGCTACAAACATGTGAACACGTTGTCCCGGACAAGCATGACCACGTGGTAGTCTTACAATAAAACACTACCGAGTTCTGGTTGGGAACCATCACCGTGGATAACGAAGTCCTTGCATAAGTCATATGATTAGCTCTTATGAAGGAACTTCTTCCCCTTGAACAAATCAATCAGTGGCTTGGTGTGCTCGGGACACATATGGAATGAAGGTTGCAAGTCTCCAGACCACAGAATACTTCGCACGGGTGCATGACTAATTTGGAATGATTCCAGGGAAACAAAACAATCTTCCTCAAATTCATGGCGGCAACTTGCATCATATGCACATGAATTAGGGAAAATCACTACTTTCATTCAAACATATGCTTCATGAACGAAACACGAAGAAATGCTTACACAAGTTTCCAACACTAGGTTGATGTTCAACATGATTCATGGGGGGAGACAAAATGCTACTGATGGGCTCAACAGCAACTCATCGGAATTTCCATATCACTGGACTTCCACCATCATGTGAACACGGTGATAGCATTGGTCAGACCAAAGATGTAATGGTGTATGCTCGAGGGATCAACCACGAGTAGGACAACATTACGAGCATCGTTGGTACTGATTTGATTTGACGATAGCCCACACTCAAATCAAAGGATTGATAAGGCAATAGGTCCAGCAACTGATCACAAGGATCAATCGATGAAGATATCATCTTTCTTCAACACACACTACACAAGAATATCCCTTTGGAACGAACTAAGTCGGCAAGCTTTTATCTTCCAACTCTCCAAGTTGTTGTCTAGCTTAACCAACTAGCTCAGGGATATCTAACACCGATTCTTGGAGAGAAGGTGGTTCACAAGAAACCAACTTGATCACGAGCTCAACATAACAGTCAGGTGACAGCCTGGTGATACTTTCGAGAAGATATTCGGAAAATCACGAACCACCGGTATGTTACTAAGCTCGAGAACAATCTCGCTTTTGAGGGCAAGACGATATGATCAAATGAGTGAGGACTTAGCAAATCCTATCTCATCAATCGAGGGGTGCACCGAAATAAGGACTAGGTAGCACGATCAGTCTTAGATGGATGATTTAAAACCCAACATGCTAAGATTGAAATTATTACCCTTTAACTACCAAGCAACGAGGTTGCTGGGAGTATTGATTTCACACATCACAATTCACCTGTTGGCGCTCCGGCTGCAACAACACGGAACCGAGGAATGAAAAAGGATGGCGAGAAGTATCACTATGTCAAGAATTCACAAAAGGTGGTGCAATTCTCATGAAATTCCTGTCATAAAGAAGGTAATACTTCAGGGTAGAACAGAACCAAAAGCTGGATTGGCATTTGATCTGCGGAATACAACTACTTTGACCCAATCCTAGATATGGATGAGGTACTGGAGTTTGTTTCTCCAAGTCATTCAGGACAGAATGGCTTGACGGACCACAAGAGTAACAGGCATCGATGAATGAATGCACGCATACTCTTGACTATCAATTGATAGACGAAGGTCAGTAGACAACTAAAGAGGGACAACTCAAAGGAACATATAACTTTCTGAGTTGTGGATGCATAAATTAGTATGTCGAACCGAGTTCAACATAATTCTTCCGGATAACCCATGCAGAAAGGTAGAACTGGCAGAGTCACGATTTATGAATGGAGAACTCCTCAAGAATAATCCTGTTGTGATATTTCAGTTCAACGAGGAACTTCTGCCATAAGTAGTTCATGGTATTTGGAAGAAGAAGATACCACGGACTTCAAGGACTATCGCAAAGGTTGCTAATATCCTAAAGGAACGAGCAAAACTATTAACATGAAGTAAGTAGGGTGAATCTCGGGTTCAAACCCAGGGATAGAATACCTACTACTAAATGGCATCACGGGATGCTTTCGATAATGACGGCCAGAGTCATCACACTGGAACATAAATCATGGCTGGACTACTAGATGATCCCCTGAGACACCTAGGGTCATAATAGTAACTCCAACATAATGTCAAGGCAATAGAATACCTCAACTCAACAATTAGTGTGATTGAGCTGGCATAAAGGAACATCAAAACCAGAGGGAAAGGATTTTGCAAATGCATCAGACTATTTAGAAACCTGGAATGACTCGGACAGCATAACGGCTGTAAATTCTCAGAAAAGATTTGAGACATTCACAAAAATGGTGGCATAACCACTCAGAAGCACAATATCAAGGTTTCGAGATCAACAATTAACATACGGAAGTAGTAGGAACTGAACTGAGACTTAAATCCAACAATCTTATAAGTCCACTGATTAGTAACACGTGATCCTAATAGAAAGAAGGGATAGCCTAGTTCTTAATCCCCGTAGAAGAGAAGATGATGACTCAGATCAGAAGGGCATGAGGTAAAGGAGTAAAAAGAGTCTTACGTTCCATCCCACAATCAATTCCCTTACATAACTAAAGAATTTCTAGACTCAACTTCGACCAGTTTGGCTTGGTAATCCTACAGGCAGTCAAGCTCTGATACCAACGCTGTCAGGACCCCGACTCAATGCCACATAGATCTAGCATGTAACACCTCATATCACCTTGCGGCCTCACGCACGGTATTCCCACGGGTGTCGCCTTACCTTTACCCGGGACCGTTTGCGCCTTTTGGCACACGTATATGACAGTGTCGCTAGCATCCATATGATAAGGAGCCCGGGCTGACATGGCTAGTCGTAAACCCAAAGTGGCACAAACTTACAGGGACAGGCATCCATGACCCAGCATCGAACGTGTCGGTCATCAGCGAGTGAATCCAGGCTGTAGCACTGGGCTAGCAGGACTCCGGTGAACCGGGCTGTAGCGGGCTAACCGGACTCCGGTATTCATCGCGTGACATTTCCCCGAAGGGACAGACACAGGAACGAAGAAGGACACATGCCGGCCAGCCTAAGTGTCCCGGAGCAGTAGCAAGCTACCATGGCTCGGTGGAAACACTAGGAGACATTTCCCGGTAAGAGAGGCTACCAAGGATAAACAACTAGGTTGTCAGATCCCACACATACCAAGCATTTCAATAACATACACACAATATGCTCGATATGTGCAAATACAACATGGCATCACAACATGACTCTACAACTCAAGTATTTTAATCAATAGGCTCCGAGGAGCGAGATATTACAAACATGGGTCTCACGACCCAACAATCAGAGCATACAAGTCAAAGCACAAGCGGAAGCTATCATGTCTGGGTACAGACATCTATAAATGAAAAAGGCCGAGAAGCCTGACTATCTATCAGATCCTGCCGAGGGCACAAGATCGTAGCTGAGGTAACAAGCTAAATGTCGAAGTCCACGTGGAACTACTAGTGAGACTGAAGTCTCTCTGCAAAAACATAAAGTAGGCAAACGTGAGTACAAATGTACCCAGCAAGACTTACATCAGAACTAACTACATATGCATCATTTTCAACAAAGGGATGGTGGGGTTTAACTGCAGCAAGCCAGCTTTGACTCGGTGGCTATCCTAAACTACGACTGCAAGCGACTCTTTTGAGGTGGCGCACACGAGTCCACATATTCACCATATCAATACACCACTATGGATCCGCTCCCGTCTCCCTACGAGAACGCCATCCATAGCACTCACGCTTATCTTGCGCATTTTAAAGTATCCACTTTCACTTGTCTATGAACTGATATAAGCAACCCAGAAGTCCTTTTCCGCGGACACGGCTATTCGAATAGATGATGTTAACCCTGCAGGGGTGTACTTCTTCATACATGTTTCCACCACTTAGCGTCTGCACACGACATGTGCTCGACCTACCTAAACACTCAAGTCTCTAGTCCAGGTTTATCGCCTATTCGGGTTCCATCCATGAGGAGATCCGGCCGGAGTTTCGCTCACAGCCCCAAACGATGTGAACAGGGTTCCGTGACACCAAACGGGCGCCCGGTATACCCGGCCACGTGCCTACCGCATCACAGCCCACCCCTACGGTCAGCGCTGTCCACGGCCTCCAGCATACTACAAACACCAGAAACTACTTGCAACTCCTGGACAGAGGACAAGGGTGAATAAGAAGTCGAGCGGGGTCATATTTCAGGGCCCAATGTATGGTAGTAGCTGAATCATGGATCACAAACACAGAACTCAGTTCCTGAGGACGGCTGCAATGAGACAACCCACCATGTACTCCTACATGGCCTCTCACCGCTACCTTTACCAAATCGTGTTCACACACTTAGCTCACACACAGTAGGACATGTTCACACGCCTCTGATTCATCCCCGATGAATCAGACCTGACTCAACTCTAAGCAATAGCAGGCATGACAAACAAACATGAATGAGTAGGCACATCAGGGCTCAAACAACTCCTACTCATGCTAGTGGGTTTCATCTATTTACTGTGGAATGACAGGTCATGCAAAGGATAAAAGGGTTCAGCTACCGCAGCAAGTAACAGATGAATCGATGTTGTCCTAATGCAGTAAAAGAGAGCAGGAGCGAGAGAGTGGGATTTTATCGGAATGAACAAGGGGGTTTTGCTTGCCTGGCACTTCTGAAGATAACATTGAGTCTTCATCAGTGTCAACGATCACATCATCGGTATCACGTCTATCGAGAGGGGACAAATACCGGCAACACAGAAAGGAACACAATCAATGCAATGCACAATATGATGCATGATCATGACATGGCAAAATGGATGTGTTTTGGGCTAATGCAACTAGCAACAGATTAAATGAAGTTGGTTTGAATATAAGATTCAAATTCAAACTCCATATGTGATTATTCAAATGCCATTTAATTGATTTGTGCTAAACAGCACCTATAAGTTGTTCTAACATGCATGAAAATGGTACAGATGGATTCCTTGAATTTTTCTGATAATTTTTCATATATGATTTATTTAATTTGGAGTTACGGTTGAATTTCTATGAATTTTAGAAGTTTTAGGCATTTTCTGGAATTTCCTGAATATTTAGAATTAAAATAATTCCAGAAAATGAATTATGGCGTCAGCATGACCTCATGCTGACCTCAGCAAGTCAACGGGCGGTCCAGGTCAAACCTGACGTGTGGGGGTCCACACGTCAGTGACACAGGGGCTAATCCCGCGTTGACCCGGGCTTTGACCCGCTACGGGGCCCACTGTCAGTGTCACGGGGTTAGTTTAACAGGGTCATTAGTGCTAATGACAGCGCCACGTCACTGGCCACCGGAGTTCGGCCGGCGGCGACCCGAAACGCGGCGGAAGTTCACCGGGGTTGCGCTACGGGCGGCGGCTGGACGCGCGAAGGGCACCAGAAGGTAGCCCGTGCCCGTGCGCATCTAGGGGGGCCAACGGGAGGTGCGGGGGTGGCCGGGGTTCACCGGAATGGAGCCCGAGGCGGCGCCGGAGTTCGGACCTCGGTGAAAACGGCGTTGTGGAGCACGGGCGAGTGAGGTAAAGCACTGCGCAGCCTCCTGGAGTCACCACGAGCTCGGTGAGATGCACGGGCGTGACCCGTTCGAGCTCAGGCCACGGCGGCGACATGGTCAGCGGCGGCCGGAGTTCGGCCGCGACGGGGCTATGGCCTAGAGCTCGCAAACGCGAGGGGAGAGAGAGGGGTTCTGCACGGAGGCTCACAGCGGAGCTGTAGGGAGGGTCAGTGGGCTCGGGGGCGCGCCGGAGTGGCCGAATTCGACGGAGACGGCACCGGGGCCGAAGCTTGGAGATGATGACGATGGCGGCTGCTCGGGGCCCTTCCGGTCACGTGGCTCGGTGAGGGGGTTGGCGACGAGGTGCAGGAGCTCGGGAGCACGTCGGAGAGGGGAGGGGGTGGCCGTGGTCATGGCTACGGCGAGCGGCGCTCCCAGGTGCGTTCGGTGACGAGAGGGAGGGAGAACAGAGG
>NC_041382.1:217918522-217967156 GCF_002162155.2 Triticum dicoccoides | reverse complement strand
TGTTTCCCTTTTTATTTTATTTTGCCACTGTTTTCAAATTCAAAATAATTTCTTACAGTGCCAAAACATTCTGAAATATTTTATGTTACCTCTCTGGACTATTCCAAAAGTACATAAAACATTTCAAAGCATTTGCAAATATATTCATTATATATTATGAATATATCCCCAAATTCAAATAGATTATTGATTTAAATTCAGAGACCAAATAATTCCTTAAAAATATTCCAGAATTTTGGTTTGATATATAACTCTTGCCAAAATTCACAAAACTATTTTTAGGGCATTTTGGATTCACAGAATGCAATTTTAAAGGGTGCTTGCCCTTCTTTTATTTAGGGTTTTGAGGCTTCCAATATTCCTCAATTCAAGTTTTCAAAAATATAGACATGATGCACACATGAAGCTAACCTAGAGCAATGCCAGAAGCTAGGGATGTGACACACGGGCGGTCATAGCCACACCTGCAGCCATGCTTGGTGGGGCAGAGGAAGGAAGGGTACGAGGCTGCCAAGGCAGCACTCAAGCCAGTGGCATGGAGAGTAAAGGGACAAGATGGACCTCCCCCGGCAACACTCTTGCCGGGAGGGCCTACGTAGCCCCGGCAAGAGCCTTGCCGGGGCGACTTGCCCAGCACCAACAAGGCCACCACCCTTGATCCTAAGAGTTCTGACACCATCGACAACATCGAGACCAAGACTCTGGGGTGCCTGCATGGTGGCATGCATATCTTTGTGAAGACCAAAGGCCTGCGAGTCTAGATAAGCACCAGAAGACCCCCGGCAAGATCCTTGCCGGGGACGACCGAAGACCCCCGGCAAAGATCCTTGCCGGGGACGGCCGTGAGACCCCGACAAGACCCTTGCCGGGGGTGTTTGCGAGGCCATGGCCAGGCCCGCACCTGCCAAGGTTTCACTGCCCCGCGGCCGTTCCGATGCGGCAACAAGCCCGCCCACTAGACAAGCGCCTGCATGGCAGCATGCAGCTTCTAGGCCAACTAGTCAAGCACCTGCGTGGTGGAATGCAGATCTTCGTGAAGGCCCTGTCGCCACACTAGCACAGCGATCAGCCAACCAGCATGGTGCTGCATGCCTCGTCAGCCTGGACGCGCGTCGAAGCAAGGCGAGGCAGCGATAGACGGGACGAGCTTTGTTGCCGTCCCCGATAAAGCAAGAGAGCACGTAGGCGGCACATTAAATGTGTTTGTCCTACGGTGTTAGGCGATAAACTTGTACACTATAGATACTTTCCACCTCCCGTGTGCCACTGTGGCGACCCCTTTGACATATAAAAGGAGGCCCAAGGCGTACTGTGGAAGGAGTCGGACTTTTGGGACTGGGCACGCATTGTAACTAGTCCAAGAACTGAAGAACACAAATAAACACAAACAAGCAGGACTACGGTTTTATGCATCATTTGCGGCCCGAACCAGGGTAAATATCCCCTCATGCTGATCGCTAGACCTGCTCTTTAAATAACTCTTCACCCCCGCCAACTGTAGTAGGGGTCCCTGGGATCCCATAGGTGTCATTTTCCCCGACATCTTTGGCGCGCCAGGTAGGGGGCGTGAGGCTGTGAAAATCTGGTCTAGAAGTTAGAGCATCGACTCCTTCATCGCGATGGCTCCAGAGAAGAATAAGGCCCCAGCGCTCTGGTGCCATCAGCCAGGCGAGTAGTGTCGTCTGCAGCCGCAACAACCATCTGTGTGGAGACGAAAAGCTAAGTCACGCAAAACCTTGAGAAATTTCCTTTTTATAGGGTTATTTTCCTCGAAAGATTTTGCTCCTTGTATGGAGAACCTGCACACAAAGGAACCCTTCCGCTATTGGCAATGCCCTTGTTCTTTTTCGAGTCCGCTCAATAGTTCGAGCGGCTGCGCCGAGAACGGCGAGGTGGCTTGCCCGGCAGCTAGCGCCCCCAGCAGACTGCTAAGGATCCGTTCCTCAAAGCACCGTGGCACGGGTTTACATGTCGGCAAACCTATCCAATTAAGCGTAGGGTGTGTACATACAAAGAAAAATCAAACAGGAAGATAGCATGCACTATTTCGAAATACTGCAAAGTTATATTACATCAGTGGTTGCCGCGGTTCTGACTTAAGATAAAATTGTCTTGGGCATGAACTCACAGCAGCAATGAGGAACGGGGTGGCTTGTCCCGGCGCTGGCCTTCCAACCTCTTGACTCCGTCAACGCAGCTGATGATGGGCTCGATATGCTCTTTGAGTGCCTTAAGGTCCGCATCCTCTGTCAAACTCTCAAGCGCATTGGCGAAGTTGACGCTAGGGTTCCAGAATGCCACCTTGGTGAGCACTTTGGTCAGGGTGCCCCGGCAAAGCTTCTGAGCCTCATTGGCCAGATAAGTTGCCCGACTGGAGCGGAGCTGCACCAGGGTGTCGAGGACGCGCTCAAAGAACAAAGTCAGCCTGGCACTGGGGCTTATGTTCACCTCCTGGGAGTACCTGAAGTCTAGCATGCCCATGATGGCTAGCTGCGTGGTGAGCCTCTCCTCAACGTCGACAAGGCGGCTGGTCCAGACCTCCGTGCGGTCCACATAGTCGTTGTGGGCAGCGATGGCGTTCTGCGCCAGCTGCCTCTCGTCCTCAAGGGCCTTGTTTAGGGTCTCCTCACGGGCCTTGACCTCTGAAAGCGTCCATTCCAAGGTGTCCAGCTTCAAGTCGTTGATGGAATCCCTGGCCTCGGAGAGCAGCTTGGTCTTGTCGGAGATGGTGACCTGCAATTCCGCTAGAGTGCAGTTGCTCATGTCCTTGTCCTTCGTCAGCTTTGAGATCTCCTCCATCAACTCCTCCCGCTCCAGCTCCAGTTTCTCCACCTTGCCGACTTGGTCCAGGGCCAGAGCATCAAGTGTATCGTTGTGCTTCTGCTATAGCTCCTGGGTTCGCTTCACGACAAGCTTCTCGATCTCCTCGTTCTTGCTGTGGAAACTGGTGGAAAGCACATATTCACGAGCAACATGGTCTTCCTCCTGGGTTTCCAGCAGAGCTTGTTGCTGCCTTCGGCCAGCTTCGTCCTTGGTGGCATGTTCCTTTGCCGCCTCTTGGACCTTGTCGATGTCAGCCTGCTTCAGGAGGAGCTCTCGCTTGCGCTCGTCCAGCTGATCCTGGGCGGCCTTCAGTTCTTGTCGGGCCTCAGCGAACCAAACTTGCGTCTGAGCGATGCGCTGCTGAAAGTATGCTTCTGCCATGTCCACTGTCGATGTCAAAACCGGCAGATCTCGGGTAGGGGGTCCCGAACTATGCGTCTAAGGCCGATGGTAACAAGAGACAAGGGACACAATGTTTACCCAGGTTCGGGCCCTCTCTATGGAGGTAATACCCTACTTCCTACTTGATTGATCTTCATGAATATGAGTGTTTCAAGAGTTGATCTACCATGAGATCGCAATGGCTAAACCCTAAAAGTCTAGCCTATCTGACTATGATTATGAGGATCTCTGTCTACAGACCTAGCCCTCAGGTTTATATAGACACCGGAGGGATCTAGGGTTACATAAGGTTTTTTACAGAGAAGGGAATCTTCATATTCTGACGCCAAGCTTGCCTTCCATGTCAAGGAGACTCCCATCCGGACACAGGTGGAGTCTTCGGTCTTTGTATCTTCACAGCCCATCAGTCCGGGCCATGTCTAATAGGTCGGACGCTCGAGGACCCCTTAGTCCAGGACTCCCTCAGTAGCCCCTGAACCAGGCTTCAATGACGAGGTGTCCGGCGCGCAGATTTTCTTCGGCATTGCAAGGCGGGTTCCCCTTTCCGAATACTCCAAGATAGTCTTCGGACACAATGAACGTGTACGGATCTGCAACACAAGTACCACACACAACCGCAGAGAATATAATATTGCACGAGTCCAATCCGCTGACAACTTTTTGTAATGTGACATCACGTTTGCTCGGTCATTATTTCGAACCGTTTCTTGTCTTGCCGTTCCATGTTTTGAGGTGCGGTTTCTATTGGCACATCCTGTCGAAACAGAGATCGTGTCCCCTTTTTGCGGGATTCTCATAAATACGGGTGTGGGTAACCCAACCGTTCCATTGGAATGATCCCTTCGGAATAGGCAGGTTTTCAGGCTTAAGAGGAGGCGTTCGATATCCGTTGCCTTTATAAAGGGGCCAAGGGCCATCTTATTTTGCGCCTACACTTTCCTCAGCCCTTCCAACTTTGAGTTCTAGCACCCGAGGTTCGACTTTACTGCTTCAAGCTGCCCAATCATGTCCGAACCCAGCCCACAGGGCCGATGGGTGGCTTCCTCTGTTACAGAGGAGGACATTGCGAAGCTTCGTGCGGCCAGATACCTGACCGCGGAGATCCCCCACAGGCTTCCTGCTCCAGGACAGGTTATTCCTACTCTCAGATCCGGCAAGAGGGTCACATTCATCTCCCACTTCCTGCGAGGTTCGACTTTATTATTTTACTATGGACTAGATTTCCACGATCTGGCCCTAGATTCTTTCCTTCACATCTCGAAGTTCATTATCACGTGCGAGGCCTTTCTCCGTATTCCCCCACACTTCGGCTTATGGCTCAAGACCTTTAGTGTGAAGCCGAAGGTAGTCGATGGGGAACAAGCGGAGTTCAGAAGTGCTACTGTAGCAAGCTTACCAATGCTCCCTGGCCAAAAGGCTCTTTCGCCGAAACTCCCAACCTATGGCAGCGGGAGTGGTTTTACGTCACCGAACCCCGCAGTACCAAGTGGGTGGCTATACCTGCGTTTAGATCTAGCTCTCCGTTATAGCTTGCATCATGGATTAATAAGGGGCTAGACTGGGTATCAATTGACGAAGTGCAGACTCTACAGAGCCGCATCCGCCGCCTCCTTGAGAAGGACGTCGGTCTTATCAATGTGGTTCAAGTAATGTTGGTCCGCCGGGTTCTGCCGTGCCAGCGACGGCCTCTCCGTATGTGGGAGTTTAATCCGGAAGGACCACGAACCCTCCAAGACTTCTTCGATACTACGCACAAAGGAATGTGGAAGTTGTTTTTCGGGAAACGAAAACAGTGGCCGGACACCACCGAGGACATCGGCCTCGACCGCAACCATCCAGATACCTCGGTAAGCACTCGACTCCCGAACAATTTCTAGCTATGTGTGTCGTAATGCGATACTGATCACACTATCTTCTTCTAGGGCTGGATAAAGAAAGTAGAGCGAATTAGGTGTTCAGCCCTCCTTCCCGAAGATTCAGCGGATCCCGTATTAACAAGGATTCTGGCCCCGGCACCGTACCAGATGCCTGTGAAGGAGGACAAGACGGAGAGTAGGAGGACCGAAGGTGGCCTCCATCCTGAAGGTATATTAGACGTTGTGTCCGGGGAGATCAAAATCCCATCGCCTGGAGACAAAGGTAAAGAAGAAGCCAACATCCCTTCTCCTCATGGTAAGAAAAGGGCCGCCTCTGAAGGTCGGGAGGGAAAGGCTCCTAAACGAGGCAAAATGCCCTTGTCGGGCGGCTCAGGCTTGGAGGACGACATCATCGCGCAGTACCACGGCGAGGACAAGCCTTTAGCCAAATCGTAAGTGAACAAGGGTGTTTTAAACATATCATGTTCCTCTCCTGTGACCAAGGTAACATCTAGGATATATGTTTTTACAGCTCGGAACACAGTCTTCTTCAACAATCTTCTTCCTCGGGGGATCTCCTCATGGAGATGATGGAGAGCGAGACGCCTCCACCGGTCTCCTTGCCCAATAGGGCGGACGACTTCGAGGTTTCGTACCGGAGGGTCTCTCCTAATCAACAAGTGGTGCAGGGGATGATGAAGACTCTACCCGAAGGTGATACTTCGGTAGCCCAGGGCCCGGGGCCAAAAAAAGGCCCCGGGTTGTCCGGCTTATAGCCAGAGACAACTCCAAGGACAGATAAACGGATCCCTTCAAAGGGAGGCCATACTGCTACAGCAGCTTCCGGAGATCCAGAAGCGCCGGATATATTGACGAACATGCTGCGACATGGATCCGTCTCAGAGGACCATCCTACCTTGATGGGTACGGTGGTTGAAAAGGTTCTGTGCATGAAAAGCGGATTGAATGAGGCCTTCACAAACCTGCTCAGACACTTCGAGGTTTGTACTGTAATGTTTTCGATTGTGTTTTATTCACAAAATGCTCCTGTGTATAGATAGTAGCCCCTGAGACTCTGATTGGCTTCCCAAGGGAGGCGATCAGAGGATCAAAAAGATATGCCCAGGAAATAATTTGACTAATTGGAACGCAGGCTGTTACCTCCCTGGCTACTGCCCGAACCACAGAGGTTGCAGATCTGCAGTACAAGATTGAAGAAGCGGATGACGACATCACACTTATCAACAGGCGGCTTGACGAGGTGCAAGGTATGTTTCTGGGGCAGTCAGGATATGTATGTATGATAACATGAGCACGAAGCTAGAATTGTATACTGAGACACGCATAACTACAGATGATGCTGCCATAGTGGAGGTCCTTTGGGCTGAACTTACCCTTGCCAAGGAGCAAGCCCGGATGAGTAATTTGGCTGCCAATAAGGCAGCTGACGAGTTGAAAACCGAGCAGTCTGCTCGGTGCCAGTGTGAGGAGAGAATTTCTATCATGGCGCACGAGCTAGAGAAAACCACTGTCCAGTGCAAATTCCTTGAGAGGGATAACAAAGCCAAATTGGCCGATCTCGACAAGGCCTTACAAGAGGCGAGCGAAGCACGGTCCGAGTCTAGAGCGGCTCGGGAAGAGATCCGCAAGCTGGGGAGATAGTGGCTGGTAAGCCTTTCTTATTACAGACTAAATTCAGTGATCCGAAGTATTCCCCGCTTAATCAAATGTGGAGCTCTTCAGACGCATTCTTGGACCTGCCGAAGAGCGCCTCCGATGCGGCGCAATTTTACCAAGTGCAGGAAGGGTGTGCACTGGAGAAACTTTTTTGCTCACAATTCGGCGTGCCAAAGCGTCCGCTGTTACTGAATGAGCAAATGGCCCAATGGGCCGAGCTCCACAGGGTATCCGGTTATGCCATGAAGGACGTCATAGTCCGGCTGTGGCCTACTGAGCCAATTCCGAATAGTTATTTTGGTTTGGTGCAGGGACTTGTTGATGCGGTGTCGCGTATCGACGCCATTAAGCGTTCAACATGCATTGAAGGTGCACGGATGGCCTTTGCCCGTGTCAAGACATACTGGGCGAAGATGAAGGCCACCGACGTTGCGGCGAAGAGTCCACCCGAGGGCAAGGACCATCACGCACCAGAGCATTATTTCAAGGACGTCTTAGAGGGTGCCCGCTTGATAGAGGGTCAGTGCTTGAAATGCATGATGTTTGAATGAAATGTGTTGAAATTGTAAAAGACAATATTATGATAATATTATGATATTCACTTAAAAGCTTTGGTTCCTCCTGTGCGGCTATTTTTGTATAATCTGAAAGTTTTCTAGTCGTCGGCTTCAGCCCCCTCGTAGAAAATATGGGGGTGTTCGGAAAAGCACTTGATCACTCTTAACCTAACGTCTTGGTCCATGAAGGAGGTGTCAATGCGGCGAACTAGGCAATTGGACTATAGGGCGTTAACACTTTCACTTAGACATAGGAGTTTTATGGTGGGTCTACGATATAGACCCTGGTATGTACGCGGTTACCCCAATATGGTGTGTTACATGTATGACCTGAAGAAAGGTCGTTCATGTAATACGGAGGGAATCGTGAAAGATTCTGAAAAGTCATCGAGTGGTTGACCAGCTCTCGCCACATCATGATAGTCAGTTTTCGGCTTTCTCTACTGAGGTGTTTGACCGGATGAGCCGGAAACACAATCGCAGTAGTTCTCCCTTTACTACCCTAGCCGATAGAGCGGAACGTAAGGTAGTAAGCACAGGAGCCGAGCAACCCAACTATTGACCCAAGACATGATTCGGAGTTGATGCATATAAGGCCAAACTCGTGACGCCGAAGTATGCTGTAAAGCTATTCGGACTTGTTGGCAACTCTTTTTGTTCCCATCCCGAGCCCCTGGCGAGTTATGTCGGGGTGCGTGTGTGAAATAACCAGAGGAGCAAAATTCAGTTCTTTAGAGGAAAGTGAATACTGGATACGGATTATGTTCATTGGAACCTGAGTGATATTTCAATCGTAGTTTTGTATATAATAACGCCACAACCCTAACTATTTGACATGCCAGGGGTCGACGACTGAGGAAGAAGGCACTTTACAGGCTCGCAAAATAGAGAGTGTGGTCTACAAAAAGTTGTTTTGGACCTCCTGTCGCACGTCTGCGCCGCCTTTCCTCGATGAAGGGGCTCCTTAAAAGGAGTAGCCTTTGGGTGAATGTACAAACCTGAACTCCGATGACTAGTCCGCGAGTCACCTATGGTAAAGGATAATGAAAGAGAAAGAGTAGTTAGAAAAGACAAAAAAGAAGGAGGTTACGGGAGTACTTGTAAGCCCGTCCATATTGTGCTTCCGATGATGCCCATGGTATTTTAAGTGCATAGTTATGTATGCGCGGTACAGATTTCGCAGGTGTATGAGGCGGGTGGCGGAAGCCGAACTGCTAGTCCTGCTCCAAAATTGGTCGGTCCTGCTGAATGGAGACTGGCGGCTTAATGGCCGACAAGGCATGCGGTTTAATAAGACCGCTTTGTACTTCGGCTGAAGTAACCATAGTATGATCCTCAGTCCTAAGGGAGTGCTTCACATGCTCCCCTGTAGAGTTGTGTGTCATGTATACCATGTTCATTGTTTTTACTTTGGGGGGAAATTGCTTCTGACCCCCGGTATTTGGTTGGTCAATCTCTTTATCATCGCTATCACCGAGCGGCCTCTTCCCCTTGTGTTCGGCGTTGACCTTGCCGGCCTACTTGAAGACCCAACATCTTATGTTGGTATGATTAGCTGGTTTATCGGGGTTGCCACCGCCAAGCCCTAAACTCTCTCGGGAGGGCTGATCTGGAGTCCGTTCGGGGCTCCGGAGAGGGGAATCCGTCGCCATCGTCATCATCAACCATCCTCCATCACCAATTTCATGATGCTCACCGCCGTGCGTGAGTAATTTCATCGTAGGCTTGCTGGACGGTGATGGGTTGGATGAGATTTATCATGTAATTGAGTTAGTTTTGTTAGGGTTTGATCCCTAGTATCCACTATGTTCTGAGATTGCTGTTGCTATGACTTTGCTATGCTTAATGCTTGTCACTAAGGCCCGAGTGCCATGATTTCAGATCTGAACCTATTATGCTTTCATCAATATATGAGAATTCTTGATCCTATCTTGCAAGTCTATAGTCACCTATTATGTGTTATGATCCGTTAACCTCGAAGTGACAATAATCGGGATACTTACCGGTGATGACCGTTGTTTGAGGAGTTCATGTATTCACTATGTGTTAATGCTTTGGTCCGGTACTCTATTAAAAGGAGGCCTTAATATCCCTTAGTTTCCAATAGGACCCCACTGCCACGGGGGGTAGGACAAAAGTTGTCATGCAAGTTCTTTTCCATAAGCACGTAAGACTATATTCGGAATACATGCCTACATTACATTGATGAATTGGAGCTAGTTCTGTGTCACCCTGGGTTATGACTGTTACATTATGAACCGCATCCGGCATAATTCTCTATCACCGATCCATTGCCTACGAGCTTTCCATATATTGTTCTTCGCTTATTTACTTTTCAGTTGCTATTGTTATCATCACTACAAAACACCAAAAATATTACTTTTGCTACCGTTACCTTTTATCACCATTACCACTACTATCACATTACTTTGCTACTAAACACTTTGTTGCAGATATTAAGTTTCCAGGTGTGGTTGAATTGACAACTCAGCTGCTAATACTTGAGAATATTCTTTGGCTCCCCTTGTGTCGAATCAATAAATTTGGGTTGAATACTCTACCCTCGAAAACTGTTGTGATCCCCTATACTTGTGGGTTATCAAGACTATTTTCTGGCGCCGTTGCCGGGGAGCATAGCACTATTCTTTGAGTCACTTGGGATTTATATCTGCTTATCACTATGAAGTACTTGAAAGACGCTACAACCAACATTTATCCCTCAACTACGAGGGGAGGTAAGGAACTGCCATCTAGCTCTGCACTTTATTCAACTTCTGTTTTGAGTAAGCTTGCGACACCTAAACCTGCTTCTGCTATTAATTCTGATATGTCACATGTTATTGATGATGCCACTTCTGCTATGCATGATACTGATGATGAAACTACTTCTATGCTTGATACTACTGTGCCACTTGGTGAATTTCTTGATGAACAACTTGCTAGGGCTAGAGAGAATGAAATTATTGAAACTGGTAATATTGATGAAAGTGATGATGAAGACTCTCCCCCTAGATATGAATTGCCTGTTGTGCCTGAGGGCTATGTTATGGATGAAGAAACTGCAAGAGATTTTCTTGCTTGCAATGATAGGAGTGATCTTAAGAAACTATTAGCTAAGCTGAAACAAAAAACTTTGAATGCTAGAATTAAATATGATCCTCCTTATGCTACTTCACCTATCTTTGTTACTGATAAGGATTATGATTTCTCTGTTGATCCTGAGATAATTACTTTAGTTGAATCTGATCCTTTCATGGCTATGAATCTGGAGCTGTTGTGGCACATCCTACTAAATTAAATGATATAGCTACCCTGTTCACCAATGATGAGAAAACTCACTATTATTATATCCTTAAATTATTTCCGTTCTCATTAAAGGTTGACGCTAAGATATGGTTTAATTCTCTTGATCCTGGTTGTGTGCGTAGTCCCCAGGATATGATTTGTTCTTCTCTGCTAAATATTTCCCTGCTCATAAGAAACAAGCTGCTTTAAGGGAAATATATAATTTTGTGCAAATTGAAGAAGAGAGTATCCCACAAGCTTGGGGGAGGCTTCTCCAATTACTTAATGCTTTGCCTGATCATCCTCTCAAGAAAAATGAAATACTTGATATCTTTTATAATGGACTAACCGATGCTTCCAGAGACCACCTGGATAGTTGTGCTGGTTGTGTTTTCAGGGAAAGAACACCAGATGAAGCTGAAATTTTATTGAATAATATGTTGACTAATGAAAATAATTGGACACTTCCTGATCCAATTCCTGAACCAACTCCAAAGAAAAGGGGTATTCTATTTCTCAGTCCTGAAGATATGCAAGAGGCAAAGAAATCTATGAAGGAAAAAGGTATTAAAGCTGAAGATGTTAAGAATTTACCTCCTATTGAAGAAATACATGGTCTTAATTTACCGCCTGTTGAAGAAATACATGGTCTTAATAACCCGAAACAGGTAGTAAAGGTAAATTCTCTCTATAGATATGATAAAGCTGAAATCCCATTTACTAAGTTTGATAGCCCATGCTTGGATGAGTTTGATGACTTTATGGTTAAACAAGAAAAGTTCAATGCTTATTTTGGTATAGAGTTAAAACACAATGCTGATATCCTTGAACACTTGGGTGATTATATGGCTAATGTTAAAGGTGAACTAAAACTTATTAGTAAACATGCTTCTATGGTTACCACTCAAGTAGAACAAGTACTCAAAGCTCAGAATGATTTACTCAATGGATTAAATAGTAAGAAAAATTATAATGCTGTCAGAGTTATGAGTAGAGGTGGTAAAATGACTCAGGAACCTTTGTATCATGAGGGCCATCCTAAGAGAATTGAGCAAGATTCTCAAAGAAATAATATTGATGCACCTAGTCCTTCTAAGAGGAAGAAGAAGAAAAATGATAGGCTTTGCATGCTTCTAGTGAACCTGTTATTGACACACCTGAGAATCCCAATGATATTTCTATTTCTGATGCTGAAACACAGTCTGGTAATGAACATGAACCTAGTAATAATGTTAATGATGATGTTCATGTTGATGCTCAACCTAGCAATGATAATGATGTAGAGATCGAACCTGTTGTTGATCTTGATAACCCACAATCAAAGAATCAACGTTATGATAAGAGAGACTTTGTTGCTAGGAAGCACGGTAAAGAAAGAGAACCATGGGTTCAGAAACCCATGCCTTTTCCTCCTAAACCATCCAAGAAAAAGGATGATGAGGATTTTGAGCGCTTTGCTGAAATGATTAGACCTATCTTCTTGCGTATGCGTTTGACTGATATGCTCAAAATGAATCCTTATGCTAAGTATATGAAAGAAATTGTTACAAATAAAAGAAAGATACCGAAAGCTGAAATTTCCACCATGCTTGCTAATTATAATTTTAAGGGTGGAATACCAAAGAAACTTGGAGATCCAGGAGTACCAACTATACCATGCTCCATTAAAAGAAACTATGTTAAAACTGCTATATGTGATCTTGGAGCCGGTGTTAGTGTTATGCCTCTCTCTTTATATCGTAGACTTGATTTGAATAAGTTGACACCTACTGAAATATCTTTGCAAATGGCTGATAAATCAACTGCTATACCTGTCGGTATTTGTGAGGATGTGCCTGTTGCGGTTGCAAACGTTACTATTTTAACGGACTTTGTTATTCTTGACATTCCCGAGGACGATAGTATGTCTATTATTCTTGGAAGACCCTTTTTGAATACTGTAGGGGCTGTTATTGATTGCACCAAAGGCAATGTCACTTTTCATGTTAATGGCAATGAGCATACGGTACACTTTCCGAAGAAACAACCTCAAGTTCATAGTATAAACTCTATTGGAAAATTTCCATCGATTATTTTTGGAGGTTTTGAATTTCCTCTTCCTACTATCAAGAAGAAATATGATATTCTTATTGTTGGGGATGTGCATATCCCCGTTGAGGTAACCTAGTGTTATTCGAAAATTCTCCGGTTCCAAGTTATTCGAAATGAGTTTGTTAACAAGACCTGATCAACCTTGTTAGTGGATTCTTGTTGATGAGCATGAGATGGATGAATTTAGAAAACACAACTCACTGTACCCTCTTTTTACTTTATGTTATTTGGTTGAAATAAAGCAAAAATAGTATATTCTGTCTGTTTTCTGACAATGCAATAAAAAATACCTAGAAAATAAAAGTTCTCCAAATGCCCTGAAAATTAAATATGATTTTTTTTGGAATATTTAAGAATATCTGGCACTGAGAACACAGCAGGGGGAGCAAGCACCTGGCCACGAGGGTGGAGGGCGCGCCCCCTGCCTCATGGGCCCACGGTGGCTCCCCTCCACTTATTCCATCTACCACACACTCCTTCTTCCTCCCACAAACATCACTAACCAGCTCAAACCCGAGTCCAAGCTCATTTTGCTGCCATTTTCGATCTCCTTGCTCAAAGCACCTCTCACAAAACTGCTTTGGGGGATTATTCCTTGGTATGTGACTCCTCCAATGGTCTAATTAGTTTTTGTTCTAGTGCTTTATTCATTGCATATTTTTACTGCTTAGGTGACCCTGTTCTTGAGCTTGCATGTCAAATTTATGTGGTCAAAAGTAGTTTTGATGCATGATATTGCCTCTAGGAACTTGTAGGAGTAGTTGATATCAATTTTATTGAGTTCGGTTCATGTTTATTTTGAAGTTACTAAAAATTCAGAAATTTTTTAGAGGAAGAAATATGTTTCGGAAAATGTACCAAGGAGGTCCTTCAAGGAAGCAAGGACCCAGGCTCGCAATACGCGATGCCGGCGATGAACCACCGAGGGAAGCTCAAGTGCGGCCTTGTGAATGGCCTTCAGAGGACTTTATGGATCGATCAGGAATCAAGGAAGAATTTAACGCATATGTGCGTAATGCTGATCCTGAGAGCTTCGAGGCAGATAAGTGCCGCCAGTACCACTATCTCACTGATTCCTTTGTGAGAAGGTTTGAATTTTCATCATCACGCAATTCTCAAACTATCCTGTTTCATCTTTATGAAAATTCTTGTACTATGGACTTAGAGGATTTTAATACTGCTTGCAAACTTCCACAATGGGGCAGCACTAGTGAGCCTCGCAAATATGAGATTAGAGATTTTCTTGCTAGTATAACTATGGGGGAATCTAGAGATATAACACAGGCTACCATAGGGAGCATTTATTTTCCTGCTATACATTATTTTTCTCTCTTCATAGGTAGATGCATTAATGGTAAAGATGAAGCATGTCACATGTGTGTGCCTGATCTTAGCGTTCTTAGGAGTGCTGTATTAGGAGATAGACATTATAATTTGGGGGCTATCGTTGCACGTATGTTGCATAATAATAGATTTAATGGAGATTTCTTCGGTGGAATTTATGCAACCCGTCTAGCTAATTTTCTTTATATACCCATACGTGGGTATGATATTGAGTTGCCTCCTGTTTAATTAGATTATGAGGCCATGGTTCGTCATCAGTTTGTTGAGAGGAACGATCGGTTCCTCCAGTATCGACTAATCTTTGACAGATGACGCACTTATCATGTCGCTCTCCCTGCTCCTGCTTTCTTTGACTCTCAGGCAAAAGGGAGATATGTTATAACCAGGGAGGAGGCGGACGAGTATAAGAGGAGGACGGAGACAGCCCGTCTCCAAGCGGCAACTCATGAGGCAATAGCTGCTGCATCTCAGTACGACCCCAGCTACAACTTTGGATATCCGCCAGGCCAGCCGTGGCAATAGACCAACTTAGGCCAAAAGCCTAAGCTTGGGGGAGTATGTATTTCTCACCGACATTACATTTATGTTCACACACTAATGCTAGGTGTCGGTGCTCATACTTTTTCATTGTATCATCCATGCTAGTTTATTTCTTTTTTATGCTTTCTTCTTGTGTGCTTAATAAACTTTAAGAAAAACAAAAAAATAGTTGTAGCTTTTAATTAGTTTACTTTCCATGCTTGTAGTAGTAATTAAGAAGAAAACCCAAAAAGATTTCTCGTTCTTCTTTTGCTTGTTGGGAGCTTTCCTGTGTAAATAGTTTTATTTCTTTTCTTGTTCTCTGGGGGTCGATAGGAGAAGACTATTATGAAAATGTTAAAGTGGCTCTTATATGCATTATTGTTGATCTAACAAAGAGCTCATATTACCTTGTCTTCTCTCTTGAATTGAATGCTTGCAGATTCCAGCTTAGTCCAATGCACGTGCACCATTATTATTATCCACACTATTCGGTCGTGCAAGTGAAAGGCAATAATGATGATTATATGATGAACTTATTGAGATGAGAAAAGCTGGTATGAACTCGACCTCTCTTGTTTTTGTAAATTTGATTAGTTCATCATTCCTGATTCAGCCTATTATGAATAAACATGTTTGCAATGACAATTAGAGATTATAGTTGCTTATGCCATGCTTAATTAGCTAGGAGCTTATAATGGTTTACCTTGCGTGCCAACATGCTATTAAAATGATTGTGATGTGGTATGATAGGGTGGTATCCTCTTTTGAACGATTCGAGTGGCTTGGCTTGGCACATGTTCACGCATGTAGTTGAAACAAAATCAACATAGCCTCTATGATATTTATGTTCATGGTGCATTATATCCTACTCATGCTTGCATTTGGTGTTGATTAATTTTAATGCATGTTCATGACTGTTGTCGCTCTCTAGCTGGTCGCTTCCCAGTCTCTTGCTAGCCTTGACTTGTACTAAGAGGGAATACTGCTTGTGCATCCAATTCCATAAACCCCAAAGTTATTCCATATGAGTCCACCATACCTACCTATATACGGTATCTACCTGCCGTTCCAAGTAAATTTGTATGTGCCAAAATCTAAACCTTCAAATAAACATTATGTTTTGTATGCTCGAATAGCTCATGTATCAACTAGGGCTGTCCGTATCTTCCATGTTAGGTGGGTTATTCTCAAGAGGAGTGGACTCCGCTCCTCACTCACGAGAAAATGACTGGTCACCGGGATGCCCAGTCCCATGCTATATGCAAATCAAATTAAAATAACTGCAAACAAAACTCCCCCGGGACTGTTGTTAGTTGGAGGCACTCGTTGTTTCGAGCAAGCCACGGATTGATGCTTGTTGGTGGAGGGGGAGTATAAACTTTACCATTCTGTTTGGGAACCGCCTATAATGTGTGTAGCATGGAAGATATCGCCATCTCTTGGTTGCTATGTTGACAATGAAAGTATACCGCTCAAAATATTATTCATATATATTTCAAAACCGAGCTCTGGCACCTCTACAAATCCCTTCTTCCCTCTGCGAAGGGCCTATCTATTTACTTTTATGCTGAGTCATCATCCTCTTATTAAAAAGCACCAATTGGAGAGCACCACTGTCATTTGCATCCATTACTGTTAGTTTACATTGAGTATGACTTGACTGGATCTCTTTTACCATGAATTACAATGTCTAGACAGTCCTTGATCTTTCAAGGTGCTCTGCATTTATGTTTTGCGGTCTCAAAAAGGACTAGCGAGATACCATCATGTTATATCATATCATGATTGTTTTGAGAAAGTGTTGTCATCCAAGATTTATTATTATTGCTCGCTAGTTGATTATGTCATTGATATGAGTAAACATGAGACCTATATGTTATTGTGAATATGGCTAGTTCATAATCTTTAATGAAAACTTGAATGCTGGGTTTAGATATTTACAACAACAAGAGCAAACAGAGTTTGTAAAAGTTTTTCTTTATCACTTTCAGTTTATCAACTAAATTGCTTGAGGACAAGCAAAGGTTTAAGCTTGGGGGACTTGATACGTCTCCGTCGTATCTACTTTTCCAAACACTTTTGCCCTGGTTTCGGACTCTAACTTGCATGATTTGAATGGAACTAACCCGGACTGACGCTGTTTTCAGCAGAATTGCCATGGTATTATTTATGTGCAGAAATAAAAGTTCTCGGAATAACCTGAAAATCAATGGAGCATTATTTTGGAATATATAAAAAATATTGGAAGGAAGATACACGTCAGGGGGGCCTCCACCTGTCCACGAGGGTGGGGGCGCGCCCTACCCCCCCCCCCCTGGGCGCGCCCCCTGCCTCGTGGGCCCCTATACGCTCAACCGACCTCAACCCTGACTCCATATATTCACTTTCGGGGAGAAAAAAACCAGGGAGAAGGATTCATCACGTTTTACGATACAGAGCCACCGCCAAGCCCTAAACTCTCTCGGGAGGGCTGATCTGGAGTCCGTTCGAGGCTCCGGAGAGGGGAGTCCGTTGCCATCGTCATCATCAACCATCCTCCATCACCAATTTCATGATGCTCACCGCCGTGCGTGAGTAATTTCATCATAGGCTTACTGGACGGTGATGGGTTGGATGAGATTTATCATGTAATCAAGTTAGTTTTGTTAGGGTTTGATCCCTAGTATCCACTATTTTCTGAGATTGATGTTGCTATGACTTTGCTATGCTTAATGCTTGTCACTAGGGCCCGAGTGCCATGATTTCAGATCTGAACCTATTATGTTTTCATCAATATATGAGAGTTCTTGATCCTATCTTGCAAGTCTATAGTCACCTATTATGTGTTATGATCCAGCAAGCCCGAAGTGACAATAGTCGGGACCAGTCCCGATGATGACCGTAGTTTGAGGAGTTCATGTATTCACTATGTGTTAATGCCTTGGTCCGGTACTCTATTAAAAGGAGGCCTTAATATCCCTTAGTTTCCAATAGGACCCCGCTGCCACAGGAGGGTAGGACAAAAGATGTCATGCAAGTTCTTTTCCATAAGCACGTATGACTATATTCGGAATACATGCCTACATTACATTGATGAATTGGAGCTAGTTCTGTGTCACCCTGGGTTATGACTATTACATGATGAACCGCATCTGGCATAATTCTCTATCACCGATCCATTGCCTACGAGCTTTCCATATATTATTCTTCGGTTATTTACTTTTTAGTTGCTATTGTTATCATCACTACAAAACACCAAAAATATTACTTTTGCTACCGTTGCCTTTTACCACCATTACCACTACTATCATATTACTTTGCTACTAAACACTTTGCTGAAGATATTAAGTTTCCAGGTGTGGTTGAATTGACAATTCAGCTGCTAATACTTGAGAATATTCTTTGGCTCCCCTTGTGTCAAATCAATAAATTTGGGTTGAATACTCTACCCTCGAAAACTGTTGCGATCCCCTATACTTGTGGGTTATCACCTGTTTGTCAGGGCTAACTTGCTCGTTTTCTCAATCGTCCTATTCGGCAGTTCGTTCGTCGGGATCTTCTTTGTCTTCGACACCGTCCGGAGTGTTATCATCTCACGTGCCGGTGTTGTTGTCTTTGCTGCGGTGTGATTTAGAGCGGCACCAATGACGTCGGCGCTTTAGTTCTGTCTTAGGAGGTTCATCCTCAACTGGATTCTCTTTGTCGTCGCCGCTATTTTCTTTTGGTGCATCCACCATGTATACGTCATATGAGGAGGTGGCCATCCATCGTCCGGTGAACGACGGGTTTTGGGCCTCCTCTTCTCCTGCATCGTTGTTCATATCGTCGATGTCTTCGGAGCTGTAATCGAGCATGTCAGTTAGGTCCTCAACAGTGGCTATGAAGTGGGCCGTGGGTGGGAGACAAAAAACTCTGTCATCAGCCTCCAGTTCGAACCAAATATAATTCGGCTGAGAGTCCCCTGCCTGGGATAGATTTTTTAGTGAGTTTAGCACGTCGCCCAAAGGCGACTGTCGGAAGATGTCCGCGGAGCTGAATTCGGTGCTCGATGACCGATCAAGCTCGACGTACGCGGACGCACAAGGTTGGGAACTTGTAGCCGGGGACGAGTCCATGGTTCCAGTGACATAGATGTAACTTGAAGTTAGGTCTGTGTGTGGCTCCAATGTCACTGAGTCTGCGGCTTCCGCGGCGGGATTGAGCTTCCCGTCTTTGGATGGTCCGATCTGCTCCGATTTACGTCATGTTCATCGTGGTGGCAGGGAGCGGCTGCCATGGTCTCGAATCCGTCGAAGATCAAGTCTCTGCGGATTTCCACGACGTAGTTCAAGCTTCCAAATCTGACCTAATGGCCAGGGGCGTAGCTTTTGATCTGCTCCAGATGGCCAAGCGAGTTGGCCTGCAGTGCGAAGCCGCCGAATACAAAGATCTGTCTGGGGAGGAAGGTTTCCCCTTGGGCAGCATTGTTGTAGATAATTGAAGGAGCCATCAAACCTTTTGACGACAGCATAGTGGAACTCTCAATGAAAGCACCAATGTCGGTGTCAAAACCGGCGGATCTCGAGTAGGGGGCCCCGAACTGTGCGTCGAAGGCCAATGGTAACAGGAGACAAGGGACACAATGTTTACCCAGGTTCGGGCCCTCTCTATGGAGGTAATACCCTACTTCCTGCTTGATTGATCTTGATGAATATGAGTGTTACAAGAGTTGATCTACCACGATATCGCAATGGCTAAACCCTAAAAGTCTAGCCTGTCTGACTACGATTATGAGGATCTCTGTCTACGGACCTAGCCCTCCGATTTATATAGACACCGGAGGGATCTAGGGTTACATAAGGTCGGTTATAGAGAAAGGAATCTTCATATTCAGACGCCAAGCTTGCCTTCCATGTCAAGGAGAGTCCCATCCGGACACGGGTAGAGTCTTCGGCCTTTGTATCTTCACAGGCCATTAGTTCGGCCCATGTCTAATAGGTCGGACGCCCGAGGACCCCTTAGTCCAGGACTCCCTCATCCATGGTCGCCGTCCTAGAGTTCACCTTATCCTGGCGGGCACGGCGGAGCGCCTGAAGCTTCTGGAAATTGGTGCTCATCGCCCAGAGGAGCTGGTCCTCTTGGGAACCACCGCTACTGGCGCTCGGTTCGTCGACAACCTGGAGCCCGGCGATGGCGAGGCCCTCATCGTCGAAAACCTCCCCTTCGGTTGGCACTATGGTGCTTGCCATCCCCAGGAGGCAGATGAACAGATCATCGCTCACCTTCAAGTACTTGCCCGGGGCGGGGGCTGTAGGGGAGGAAGGTTGGTCACCGGCCGCCTCCTCCCCGGCGGGCTCCTTGGTGGCCTCCTCAGCAGCAGCCTTGCCGGCCTCCCCGGCAGGCCCCTTGGCGGCCTCCTCGGCGGAGGACTTGGCAGCTTCCCGGCAACGATCCTGGTGGCCTCAGCTTCAGCATCCTTGGCGACCTCCTCGATGACAGCATCAACGTCCACCTGATCCGTTGAGGGAGGGTCTGGAAACCAGAAAGGAGAATGAAGCGAGGCCAAAATTGAAGTTCAGAACAAAGGAAAGAAAGAACATCGCATGGCAGAGATAACAAGGGACGGGAGGTAGGCAGCTTACCCGTGCCAAGATGAGGAGAAGTGGTTCCCTCCCCGCTAATGTTCATTGCCGAGACGGAGCCACCGGCGCCCATGTTTGCCCCCTCTTCCTCCATGCGCGTGGGCTCGGCGGTAGGTGCCCTTGCCGGTGACACCCCTCTAGGTGGCATGGTCGATGGGGGCGACGTGTTAGGGGCGGCCCTCAGTGGCTCCTCCTGTTGCCGCTCTCCTCCTGCGAACCTGGCAAGGTCAGTACCAAGGATACACACCCCAACGCCTGTTGATGGGGAGTGAATAATGGACTCACGCCGGGGGCTGGAGCGGGGGCTGCACTGAGGGATGTTGTCCGGGCTGACCACCACCAACGCCGGCGTACGCGGAGCGCTCGCCGGGGGCTCGTCGCTCGTCGAAGCCTTGGCTCTCTTTGCCACCCTCTGAGCCAGCGTCTCCATGTCACTGTGAAGATAAGATCAAGTCAGGGAAAGATAGCGCAGGCGGAGGATCGGGAGATGATGAGGGGCAAGGTGCTTACTCATCCTCCTCCTCTGGCCTCCTCTTCCTCCTCGGGCTAAAGGACCCGAGATCGAAATCGGCCTCCGGGGCGGCATCCGCGGGGGCAGGAGAAGGGGATGGGGTCCTTGGCCGCTTGGACGTGGAGGAGGCGGCGGCCGCAACCCTCTTCGCTACCGCAACCCTCGTCTGGCGCACGGGCTGCGCCTGCGCCCCTTGCCGCTGCGCAGTCTTGCCGGGCCGGACTGGCTCGCCGGAGCCAGCCCGCCGCAGGACGCGTTTCTTCCCTGGGGCCGAGGAGTCATCCACACCGGTCTCCTCTTCGGCCGACTCCTCGACCGCTTCTTCAACAAGGGGAACCCCAGCGCCGGCACCGCTGGGCTCCCCGGCAGACCCCGTCCACTCGGCAAACTCCTTCTCTTCGGCGGCCACGTCGGCCTCGTCCTCCATAGTGCCGAGGTTGCCGGCCTCCTCAGCAAGTGTTGCCTCCTCCGCCCTGGTGGCAATGTACGCCGACTCTTCCTCAGTGGTGGGGCAGACGAGCCGTGGCTCGTCACGAACATACCTCTCCGACAAGTTGTCGAAGAATGTCTGCACCAGCTCCACTTTTGGCTCGACCCAGCTCGAGTCGAGGCCATGCGCGTTGAAAACTGGCATCATGGCGATGATGGCGGTCAGGCAAGAGTTATTGCTCAACGAGACCACCCCCGCTGGCAACCCGAACAGGTTGCCAGACTTACCGGCCTTGCCGGTCTTCTCAGCCTTGTCGGTCCTCTCGACCCTGCCGACCTCATCAACCTTGAGCTGGAAAATCCTCTGACAAAGATGAGCGTGCTGCAGCACCATGAAGTTGTGGTTCAGGCCGGGGCGGAGCCTCATGATGTCGGCTGCATTCCTGAACTCCTAGGCGGGCCTCCCCTTATTGTGCAATGGGGCAATCCGATGGCGGATGAAGTCGGCCCCGATCATCTCGAGAGCGACCCGGCCGAGGTGAGGCGATGGATCCTTGTGATGGTAACTGTGAGCTTCCCATCGTTGGCATCGAGCTCGCCCTAGTCCTTGCTGTGGACCGGCGGCCTCTGATGGATCTGGCAGATCTCCTGTGGATCTGTCTCCTCGATCCAGCACCATCGGCCCCGCCACTCGTCCCACCTCTCCTTCTGAGCACCCTCTGGGTACATGCCCCTGCTCTGGGTCCTCGGGATCCAAGTAGTGCGGCCAGAGAAGGCACCCCCTGGCTGGATGTGAGGGGTGAAGTAATGGTGGAAAAGCGTCGTGCTAGGGTGCACTCCGACGAAGCCCTCGCAAAGGTGAGCAAAGAAGGCCATACACGCCACGGCGTTCGGCATAAGATCTAGAAGGTGGAAGCCGTAGGTGTGCATGATATCATTGAAGAAATCTGAGAAAGGGGGGCAGAGCCCGCAGGAGAAGTAGTTGACAAAGAAAGGATATCGGTTTGGACCAGGCTTGGTGAAGAAGGCAGGGACGATGCGCGTGGCAGGATGCCCCGACGTCTCCCTCCCCCACAGGCACCTGAACTTTTCCCTGAGGGTGAGCGCGTCGACCATCGGGCTGAAGAGGACGTACTGCGTCCGCAGCTCCACCAACTCGCTCTCCGGCGCCTCCTTCCCCCGGCATCCTTCGCCGCTCCCTTTCCCTTGCTTTCTTGGGCGCCATGGCGGCTGAGAGGGGGCGAGGGATCAAGTGAAATGGGGGTGCGGCAGCGGCAAGCAGAGGTGAAAGCTCTGATTTGCGCTTGAAGAAGAAGAGGGGAACGGCGGTTCCAAGATGGGAAAAGGCGCGGAGGGTAAATGAGCAGCGCCCCTGCGGTTTCCTCTTTTTTATGAGGAAGACGCGGGCCGCCTCTTTACTATCCACCACGAGGTGATGCAAGCATGTTGTAACCGCTCCAAGCACGACCCCCATGTCATGCACTCAATGCGGGTCATGGGGAAGCGCAACTGGCGAGAAAATTACCATGGTTAAAACTCTGCCATGTGTGCCCGCGCACTATTCTGGGCCTGGCCCAACAACGCTCCGTGCTTATGTGTAGCCCAGGCCCGAGGGCTCCTGTCGGTGTACAAAAGTAGGGGCCTTTCTGTACCACTTTACTTGTGCACAGGCAGTCGTAGCCACACCTGCGGCCATGCTTGGCAGGGCAGAGGAAGGAAAGGTGCGAGGCTGCCAAGGCAGCACTCAAGCCAGAGGCATGGAGAGCAAAGGGACAAGATGGACCTCCCCTGGCAGCACTCTTGCCGGGAGAGCCTACGTAGTCCCGGCAAGAGCCTTGCCGGGGCAACTTTCCCAGCACCAGCAAGGCCGCCACCCTTGAGCCTGAGAGTTCTGACACCATCGACAATGTTGAGACAAAGACTCGGGGGCGCCTGCGTGGTGGCATGCATATCTTTGTGAAGACCAAAGGCATGCGAGTCTAGATAAGCACCAGAAGACCCCCGGCAAGATCCTTGCCAAGGACGGCCGAAGACCCCCGGCAAAGATCCTTGCCGAGGATGGCTGAAGACCCCCGGCAAAGATCCTTGCTGGGGACAGCCGCGAGACCCCGGCAAGACCCTTGCCGGGGGCGTCTGCGGGGCCCTGGCCCGGCCCTCACCTGCCAAGGTTTCGCTGCCCGTGGTCGTTCCGACGCGGCAACAAGCCCACCAACTAGACAAGCACCTGCATGGCAGGATGCAGCTTCTAGGCCAACTAGTCAAGCACCTGCGTGGTGGCATGCAGATCTTCGTGAAGGCACTGTCGCCACACCAGCACAGGGACCGGCCAGCCAGCATGGCGCTGCATGCCTTGTCAGCATGGACGCGCGTCGAAGCAAGGCAAGGTGGCGACGGACGGGGCGAGCTCCATTGCCTGATATGTCCATTTTACATCATGCTTTTATATCGATATTTATAGCATTATGGGCTATTATTACACATTATGTCACAATACTTATGTCTTTTCTCTCTTATTTTACAAGGTTTACATGAAGAGGGAGAATGCCGGCAGCTGGAATTCTGGGCTGGAAAGGAGCAAATATTTTGAGACCTATTATGCACAACTCCAAAAGTCATGAAACTCCACGAAAGTCAGTTCTGGAATATATTAAAAATATTGGGCGAAGAAAGCACCTGAGGGGGGCTAGCCACCGTCCACGAGGGTGGGGGCGCGCCCTACCCCCTGGGCGCGCCCCCTGCCTCGTGGGCCACCTGGCAGGCCCGCGATGACCATCTTATGGTATAAGGTGCCTTTTGCCGTAGAAAAAATCAGAAGAAAGTTTTGGGGACGAAGCACCACCATCTCGAGGTGGAACCTTGGCGGAACCAATCTAGGGCTCCGGTGGAGCTGTTCTGCCGGGGAAACATCCTTCCGGGAGGGGGAAATCGTCACCGTCGTCATCACCATCGATCCTCTCATCGGGAGGGGGTCAATATCCATCAACATCTTCACCAGCACCATCTCCTCTCAAACCCTAGTTCATCTCTTGTATCTGATCTTTGTCTCAAAACCTCATATTGGTACATGTGGGTTGCTAGTAGTGTTGATTACTCCTTGTAGTTGATGCTAGTTGGTTTATTCGGTGGAAGATTATATGTTCAGATCCTTTATGCATATTAATACCCCTCTGATTATGAACATGAATATGATTTGTGAGTAGTTACGTTTGTTCCTGAGGACATGGGAGAAGTCTTGTTATAAGTAGTCATGTGAATTTGGTATTCGTTCGATATTTTGATGAGATGTATGTTGTCTTTCCTCTAGTGGTGTTATGTGAACGTCGACTAACATGAAACTTCACCATTGTTTGGGCCTAGGGGAAGGCATTGGGAAGTAATAAGTATATGATGGGTTGCTAGAGTGACAGAAGTTTAAACCCTAGTTTATGCGTTGCTTCGTAAGGGGCTGATTTGCATCCATATGTTTCATGCTATGGTTAGGTTTACCTTAATTCTTCTTTCATAGTTGTGGATGCTTGCAAGGGGGTTAATCATAAGTGGGATTCTTGTCCAAGGAAGGGAAGTACCCAAGCACCGGTCCACCCACATATCAAATTATCAAAGTAACAAACATGAATCATATGAGCATGATGAAAACTAGCTTGACGATAATTCCCATGTGTCCTCAGGAGCGCTTTCCTTTATATAAGAGTTTGTCCAGGCTTGTCCTTTGCTACAAAAAGGATTGGGATACCTTGCTGCACCTTGTTTACTTTTTTTACTTGTTACTCGTTACGAATTACCTTATCACAAAACTATCTGTTACCAATAATTTTAGTGCTTGCAGAGAATACCTTACTAAAAACTGCTTGTCATTTCCTTCTGCTACTCGTTGGATTCGACACGCTTACTT
This sequence comes from Triticum dicoccoides, assembly GCF_002162155.2. NCBI lineage: Eukaryota > Viridiplantae > Streptophyta > Magnoliopsida > Poales > Poaceae > Triticum > Triticum dicoccoides. The sequence continues at coordinate 217,942,167 of NC_041382.1, read as the reverse complement.
ATAGAAAGGACTATGATAGATTCCCTATACTTTTGGGTCATCAAGACTCTTTTCTGGCTCCGTTGCCGGGGAGTGAAGCACCTTTGGTAAGGAAAAATTTATATAGTGTGCTAAAATTTACTGTCACTTGTTACTATGGGAAACAATCCTTTGAGGGGCTTGTTCGGGGTATCTTCACCCCGAAAAGTAGAGCAAAGAGTTGCTCCTCAACCTACTGAACCTACTGAAAATTTTTACTTTGAAATTCCTTCGGGTATGATAGAGAAACTGCTAGTTAATCCTTTTACAGGAGATGGAACATTACATCCCGATATGCACCTAATCTATGTGGATGGAGTTTGTGGATTATTTAAGCTTGCAGGTATGCCCAAGGATGTTATCAAGAAGAAGGTCTTCCCTTTATATTTGAAGTGAAAGGCATTGACATGGTTTAGGCCATGTGATGATATTGGATCATGGAACTACAACCGATTGAAATTGGAATTTCATCAGAAGTTTTATCCTATGTGTCTGGTTCATCGTGATCGTAATTATATATATAATTTTTGGCCTCGCGAAGGAGAAAATATCGCTCAAGCTTGGGGGAGGCTTAAGTCAATGTTATATTCATGCCCCAATCATGAGCTCTCAAGAGAAATTATTATTCAAAATAATTATGCTCGGCTTTCTCTCAATAATCGCTCCATGCTCGATACTTCTTGTACTAGTTCTTTTATGATGAAGACTATTGAATTCAGATGGGATTTATTGGAAAGAATTAACCGCAACTCTGAAGATTGGGAACTCGATGAAGTTAAGGAGTCAGGTATAACACCTAAGTTTTATTGTTAAATCTTTTATGGATACCGATGCTTTTTCGTGAATTTAGCACTAAATATGGACTTGACTCTGAGATAGTAGCTTCTTTCTGTGAATCATTTGCTACTCATGCTGATCTCCCTAAGGATAAGTGGTTTAAATATCATCCACCCATTGAAGTAAAAGTAGTTGAACCTATTAAATTTTAAGAAAAGACTATCACTTATAATGTTGATCCTATTGTTCCTACCGCTTATATTGAGAAACCACCTTTCCCTGTAAGAATAAAGGATCATGCTAAAGCTTCAATCTTGGTTCGTAAGAGTAATGCTAGAACACCTACACCCTATGAGAAAATTAAAGTTGAACCTAGTATCGCTATGGTTAAAGATCTCTTGGTCAATAATATTGATGGGCATGTTATTTACTTCTGTGATGAAGCTGCTAGAATTGCTAGACCCGATACTAAAGATAAGCATAGACCTGTTGTAGGCATGCCTGTTGTTTCTATTAAAATAGGAGAACATTGCTATCATGGGTTATGTGACATGGGTTCTAGTGCGAGTGCAATACCTCATTCCTTATACAAAAAAATTATGCATGATATTGCACCTGCTGAGATAGAAGGTATTGATGTTACAATTAAAGTTTGCCAATAGAGATACTATTTCACCAATTGGGATTGTTAGAGATACTGAAGTCTTGTGTGGGAAGTTAAATATCCTACTGATTTTCTTGTTCTTGGTTCCCCACAAGATGACTTTTGTCCCATTATATTTGGTAGACCCTTCTTGAATGCTGTTAATGCTAAGATAGACTGCAAAAAGGGTATTGTTTCTGTTGGTTTAGGGGATATGTCTCATGATTTTAATTTTGCTAAATTTCGTAGACAACTCCATGATAAATAATTGCCTAGTAAAGATGAAATTACTGGTCTTGCTTCTATTGCCGTGCCTCCTAATGATCCTTTAGAACAATATTTGCTAGACCATGAAAATAGTATGTTTATGAATGAAAGAAGGGAAATAGATGAAGTATTCTTTAAACAGGGACCTATTTTGAAACACAACTTGCCAGTTGAAATTCTAGGGGATCCTCCTCCACGCAAGGGTGATCCTGTGTTTGAGCTTAAACCATTACCTGATACTCTTAAATATGCTTATCTTGATGAAAAGAAGATATATCTTGTTATTATTAGTGCTAACCTTTCAAAGCAGGAAGAAGAGAGATTATTGAAAACTCTAAAGAAGCACTATGTTGCTATTGGATATACTCTGGATGATCTTAAGGGCATTAGTCCCACTCTATGCTAGCACAAAATAAAATTGGAGAAAGACGCTAAACCGGTTGTTGATCACCAACGACGGTTAAATCCTAAGACGAAAGAAGTGGTAAGAAATGAAATACTAAAGCTTCTGGAGGCAGGTATAATTTATCATGTTGCTGATAGTCAGTGGGTAAGTCATGTCCATTGTGTCCCTAAGAAGGGAGGTATTACTCTTGTTCCTAATGATAAAGACGAATTGATCCCACAAAGAATTGTTACAGGTTATAGAATGGTAATTGATTTCCGCAAATTAAATAAAGCTACTAGAAAGGATCATTACCCTTTACCCTTTATTGATCAAATGCTAGAAATATTATCCAAACATACACATTTTTTCTTTCTAGACGGTTATTCTGGTTTCTCTCAAATACTTGTGTCAAAAGAGGATCAGGAAAAGGCCACTTTTACTTGCCCTTCTAGTACCTTTGCTTATAGACGTATGCCTTTTGGTTTATGTAATGCACCTGCTAGCTTTCAAAGATGTATGACTACTATATTCTCTGAATTTTGTGAAAAGATTGTTGAGGTTTTCATGGATGATTTCTCCGTGTATGGAACTTATTTTGATGATTGCTTAAGCAACCTTGATCGAGTTTTGCAGAGATGTAAAGAAACTAATCTTGTCTTGAATTGGGGGAAGTGCCACTTTATGGTTAATGAAGGTATTGTCTTGGGCATAAAGTTTCTGAAAGAGGTATTGAAGTTGATAAAGCTAAAGTTGATGTGATTGAAAAGATGATGTGTCCTAAGGACATTAAAGGTATAAGAAGTTTCCTTGGTCTTGCCGGTTTTTATAGGAGGTTCATTAAAGACTTCTCAAAAATTTCTAGGCCTGTGACTAATATCTTACAAAAATATGTTCCTTTTGTCTTTGGTGATGAATGTGTAGAAGCATTTGAAATACTTAATAAAGCCTTGATTTCTGCACCTATTGTTCAGCCACCTGATTGGAATTTACCCTTTGAAATTATGTGTGATGCTAGTGATTATGTTGTAGGTGTTGTTCTAGGACAAAGAGTTGATAAGAAATTAAATGTTATCCAATATGCTGGTAAAACTCTAGACAGTGCCCAGAGAAATTATGCTACTACTGAAAAAGAATTTTTAGCAGTTGTATTTGCTTGTGATAAGTTCAAACCTTATATTTTTTTATTCTAAAGTAATTGTTCACACTGATCATGCTACTATTAAATATCTTATGGAAAAGAAAGATGCTAAACCTAGACTTATTAGATGGTTCTCTTGCTACAAGAATTTCATTTGCATATTATTGATAAGAAGGGAGCTGAGAACCCCATTGTAGACAACTTGTCTAGGTTAGAAAATGTTCTTGATGACCCACTCCCTATTGATGATAGTTTTCCTGATGAACAATTAGCTGTCATAAATGCTTCTCGTACTGCTCCATGGTATGCTGATTATGCTAATTATATTGTTGCTAAATTTATACCACCTAGTTTGACATACCAGCAAAAGAAGAAGTTTTCCTATGATTTAAGACATTACTTCTGGGATGACCCACACCTTTATAAAGAAGGAGTAGATGGTGTTATTAGATGTTGTGTATCTGAGCATGAATAGGAACAGATCCTATGCAAGTGTCACTCTGAGGCTTATGGAGGACACCACGCTGGAGATAGAACTGCACATAAGGTATTGTAATCCGGTTTTTATTGGCCTACTCTTTTCAAAGATGCATGTAAGTTTGTCTTGTCTTGTGATGAATGTCAAAGAATTGGTAATATTAGTAGACGTCAAGAAATGCCTATGAACTATTCACTTGTTATTGAACCATTTAATGTTTTGGGCTTTGATTATATGGGACCGCTACCTTCCTCTAATGGGTATACACATATTTTTTAGTTGTTATTGATTACGTTACTAAGTGGGTAGAAGCTATTCCAACTAGTAGTGATGATCATAACACCTCTATTAAGATGCTTAAAGAAGTTATTTTTCTGAGTTTTGGAGTCGCTAGATACTTAATGACTGATGGTGGTTCACATTTTATTCATGGTGCTTTTCGTAAAATGCTTGCTAAGTATGATGTTAATCATAGAATCGCATCTCCATACCACCCACAGTCTAGTGGTCAAGTAGAACTGAGTAACAGAGAGCTTAAATTAATTTTGCAACAGATTGTTAATAGATCTAGAAAGAATTGGTCCAAGAAACTTGATGATGCATTATGGACCTATAGAACTGCATATAAAAATCCTATGGGTATGTCTCCGTATAAAATCGTTTATGGAAAAGCATGTCACTTACCTCTCGAACTAGAACATAAGGCATATTGGGCCATTAAAGAGCTCAATTATGATTTCAAACTTGCCGGTGAGAAGAGACTATTTGACATTAGCTCACTTGATGAGTGGAGAACCCAGGCCTATGAGAATGCCAAACTGTTTAAAGAAAAAGTTAAAAGATGGCATAACAAAAGGATACAAAAGCGTGAGTTTAATGTAGGTGATTATGTTTTGTTATACAACTCTCGTTTAAGATTTTTTGCAGGAAAACTCCTCTCTAAATGGGAAGGTCCTTACGTTATCGAGGAGATCTATCGTTCCGGTGCCATAAAAATCAATAACTTCGGAGGCACAAATCCGAGGGTAGTGAACGGTCAAAGAATCAAACATTATATCTCAGGTAATCCCATAAATGTTGAAACTAATGTTATTGACACCGTAACCCTGGAGGAGTATATAAGGGACACTTTCCAGGACATTTTAGACTCCGAAAAGGAATAGGTATGTGGTACGGTAAGTAAACCGACTCCAAAACAGTTCTAATAGCATTTTTTCTCCGTTTTGGAATATTTAAGAAAATAGGAAAATAAGTAGTCCGGAAAGGACACGAAGCGTCCACGAGGGTGGAGGGCGCGCCCCCTACCTCGTGGGCACCTCGTGTGCCCTCCGGACTCTGATTTCCTGCATGATACTTCTTTTGGTTGGTAAAAAATCATTATATAATCTCCCGGAGGTTTTGACCACCGTACCACGCAAATATCTCCTGCTTTTGTTTTGAGCTATTTTCGGCCAGAGTTTCCAAGGCCAGGCATCATGTCGTCCCCCTCCTCCAACAGCACGGGCGACGATGCTTGGCTAATGAAGATAGATATGAAGAGAGAAGAACTTGGGGAGATAAACAAGGGTGATAGGATCAAGAAGGCCACGGAGGATCAAGCTCTGGCAGCAAAAGAAGAAGACATCCTTCAACCTTACTATAACCATCTTACCCCTACTGAAATAGAAGATTTCAAGATGATTGAAATAGTTCGGGTGCAAAATAAGTATCTCACTCGTGAAAATATTTTGTTGCAAGAATACATCACTGCACTCAAGGGCATTATTCGCAAATTGGAGAATATCCAACGCTTGATGTGTGGCATGACTTCATCAACAGCTCCATCATCACCACCCCCGAAGAAAGAGACATAAATACATGGGTATGGGCACTGACCTTGGAAACTACCAAGCTTGGGACAGTGCCCCGGTATCGTATCATCATCAGACTTCTATCTTTACCGTTTTTCTTAGTTTGATCCTTTTGGTTATATCTTGATCTAGTAGAATAAAGTTTATTATGATCTAGATTTGAGTTTTTTGTGTTGATCCTTATCTATGTAATCAAGTCCGTGAGCTATATATAATAAAGATTAGTCTTGAGTCAAGGGCTTGGTTATCTTGCTATGATCTTAAGGGAATAAAAGAAGAAGAAAATAAAAGAAAGACTAAAAAGAAATAAAGAGATCATATTGATCTTATGGAGAGTAATGACTTCACATATAAAGAGTATGATGAATAAAGATTGTTGAGAGCTGACAAACATAGTTTTGGTCATCATTGCAATTAATAGGAAGTAATAAAGAAAGATAGGTTTTCACATATAAATATACTATCTTGGACATCTTTTATGATTATGAGCACTCATTAAAATATGACATGCTAAAAAGTTGATGTTGGACAAGGAAGACAACATAATGGGTTATGTTTTCTTATATCCGAAATAAATTATATTGTCATGGATCATCCAACATGTTGAGCTTGCCTTTCCCCCTCATGCTAGCCAAATTCTTTGCACCAAGTAAAGATACTACTTGTGCTTCCAAATATCCTTAAACCCAGTTTTGCCATGAGAGTCCACCATATCTACCTATGGATTGAGTAAAATCCTTCAAGTAAGTTTTCATTGTTGCAAGCAATAAAAATTGCTTTCTAAATATGTATGATCTATTAGTGTGGAGAAAAAAGCTTTATACGAGCTTGTGCTATGGAATAAATAAAAGCGACAGACTGCATAATAAAGTTCCCTATCACAAGTGGCAATATAAAGTGACATTCTTTTGCATTAAGATTTTGTGCATCCAACCATAAAAGCTCATGACAACCTCTGCTTCCCTCTGCGAAGGGCCTATCTTTTATTTTTGTCCTAAACCTTATACAAGAGGCATAGTGATCTTCACCTTTCCTTTTTACATTTTATCATTTGGCAAGCACTGTGTGTTGGAAAGATCCTGATATATATAGCTAATTGGATGTGGGTTTTCATAAAGCATTATTGTTGACATTACCCTTGAGGTAAAAGGTTGGGAGGCAAAACTATAAGCCCCTATCTTTCTCTGTGTCCAATTAAAACATCATACCCATAAGTATTGCGTGAGTTTTAGCAATTGTGAAAGACTAAATGATAGTCGAGTATGTGGACTTGCTGAAAAGCTCTTATATTGACTCTTTCCGATGTTATGATAAATTGCAATTGCTTAAATGACTAAGATTATAGTTTGCTAGTTTTCAATGAAGTTTCTGTTTCATACTTTACATTGTGAATGGATTGTTACTTTAGCATAAGAAACCATATGAATATATATATATATATATATATATATATATATATATATATCTGTTGTTGTTCTAAGAATGATCATGATGCCTTCATGTCCGTATTTTATTTTATTGACACCTCTATCTCTAAACATGTGGACATATTTTTTGATATCGGCTTCCGCTTGAGGACAAGCGAGGTCTAAGCTTGGGGGAGTTGATACATCCATTTTGCATCATGCTTTTATATCGATATTTATTGCATTATGGGCTGTTATTACAAATTATGTCACAATACTTATGCCTTTTCTTTCTTATTTTACAAGGTTTACATGAAGAGGGAGAATGCCGGCAGCTAGAATTCTAGGCTGGAAAAGGAGCAAATATTAGAGACCTATTCTGCACAACTCCAAAAGTCTTGAAACTCCACGAAAGTCAGTTTTGGAATATATTAAAAATATTGGGCGAAGAAAGGACCAGAGGGGGGCCAGCCACCGTACACGAGGGTGGGGGCGCGCCCTACCCCCTAGGCACGCCCCCTGCCTCGTGGGCTACCTGGTAGGCCCCCGATGCCCATCTTCTGGTATAAGGTGTCTTTTATCCTGGAAAAAATCAGAAGAAAGTTTTTGGGACGAAGCGCCGCCGTCTCGAGGCGGAACCTTGGCAGAACCAATCTAGGGCTCCGGCGGAGCTGTTCTGCCGGGGAAACATCCCTCCGGGAGGGGGAAATTGTCACCATCGTCATCACCATCTATCCTCTCATCGGGAGGGGGTCAATATCCATCAACATCTTCACCAGCACCATCTCCTCTCAAACCCTAGTTCATCTCTTATATCTGATCTTTGTCTCAAAACCTCAGATTGGTACTTGTGGGTTGCTAGTAGTGTTGATTACTCCTTGTAGTTGATGCTAGTTGGTTTATTCGGTGGAAGATTATATGTTCAGATCCTTTATGAATATTAATACCCCTCTGATTATGAACATGAATATGATTTGTGAGTAGTTACGTTTGTTCCTGAGGACATGGGAGAAGTCTTCTTATAAGTAGTCATGTGAATTTGGTATTCGTTCGATATTTTGATGAGATGTATGTTGTCTTTCCTCTACTGGTGTTATGTGAACATCGACTACATGACACTTCACCATTGTTTGTGAAGGAAATATGCCCTAGAGGCAATAATAAAGTTATTATTTATTTCCTTATATCATGATAAATGTTTATTATTCATGCTAGAATTGTATTAACCGGAAACATAATACATGTGTGAATACATAGACAAACAGAGTGTCACTAGTACGCCTCTACTTGACTAGCTCGTTAATCAAAGATGGTTATGTTTCCTAACCATGAACAAGGAGTTGTTATTTGATTAACGAGATCACATCATTAGGTGAATGATCTGATTGACATGACCCATTCCATTAGCTTAGCACCCGATCGTTTAGTATGTTGCTATTGCTTTCTTCATGACTTATACATGTTCCTATGACTATGAGATTATGCAACTCCCGTTTGCCGGAGGAACACTTTGTGTTCTACCAAACGTCACAACGTAAATGGGTGATTATAAAGGTGCTCTACAGGTGTCTCCAAAGGTACATGTTGGGTTGGCGTATTTCGAGATTAGGATTTGTCACCCCGATTGTCGGAGAGGTATCTCTGGGCCCTCTCGGTAATGCACATCACATAAGCCTTGCAAGCATTGCAACTAATGAGTTAGTTGCGAGATGATGTATTATGAAACGAGTAAAGAGACTTGCCGGTAACGAGATTGAACTAGGTATTGAGATACCGACGATCGAATCTCGGGCAAGTAACATACAGATGACAAAGGGAACAACGTATGTTGTTATGCGGTCTGACCGATAAAGATCTTCATAGAATATGTAGGAGCCAATATGAGCATCCAGGTTCCGCTATTGGTTATTGATCGGAAACGTGTCTCGGTCATGTCTACATTGTTCTCGAACCCGTAGGGTCGGTTTCGATGACAGTTATATTATGAGTTTATGAGTTTTGATGTACCGAAGTTAGTTCGGAGTACCGGATGCGATCACGGACTTGACGAGGAGTCTCGAAATGGTCGAGACATAAAGATTGATATATTGGACGGCTATATTCGGACACCGGAAGTGTTCCGGGTGATTTCGGAGAAAACCGGAGAGCCGGAGGGTTACCGGAACCCCCCGGGAGAAGTAATGGGCCATATGGGCCTTAGTGGAGAGAGAGAGAGAGAGAGGGGCTTCCAGAGGTGGGCCGCGCGTCTCCTCCCCCCTGGTCCGAATTGGACTAGGAGAGGGGGGGCGGCGCCCCCCTTTCCCTCTCCCTCCCTACTTCTTTCCCCCTCCTAGTAGGAGTCCTACTCCTACTAGGAGGAGGACTCCTCCTGGCGCGCCTATAGGGGCCGGCCGGCCTCCTCCCCTTGCTCCTTTATATACGGGGGCAGGGGGGCACCCCTAGACACACAAGTTGATCTTCATGATCGTTCCTTAGCCATGTGCGGTGCCCCCCTCCACCATATTCCACCTCGGTCATATTGTAGCGGTGCTTAGGCGAAGCCCTGCGACGGTAGAACATCAAGATCGTCACCACGCCGTCGTGCTGACGGAACTCCTCCCCGACGCTTTGCTGGATCGGAGCCCGGGGATCGTCATCGAGCTGAACATGTGCTAGAACTCGGAGGTGCCGTAGTTTCGATGCTTGATCGGTCGGGCCATGGAGACGTACGACTACATCAACCAAATGCTTCCGTTGTTGATCTACAAGGGTACGTAGATCACACTCTCCCCTCTCGTTGCTATGCATCACCCTGATCTTGCGTGTGCGTAGGAAATTTTTTGAAATTACTATGTTCCCCAACAGTGGCATCCGAGCCTAGGTTTTATATGTTGATGTTATATGCATGAGTAGAACACAAGTGAGTTGTGGGCGATATAAGTCATACTGCTTACCAGCATGTCATACTTTGGTTCGGCGGTATTGTTGGACGAAGCGGCCCGGACCGACATTACGCGTACGCTTACGCGAGACCGGTTCTCCCGACGTGCTTTGCACATAGGTGGCTTGCGGGTGACAGTTTCTCCAACTCTAGTTGAACCGAGTGTGGCTACGCCCGGTCCTTGCGAAGGTTAAAACAGCACCAACTTGACAAACTATCGTTGTGGTTTTGATGCGTAGGTAAGATTGGTTCTTGCTTAAGCCCGTAGCATCCACGTAAAACTTGCAACAACAAAGTAGAGGACGTCTAACTTGTTTTTGCAGGGCATGTTGTGATGTGATATGGTCAAGACATGATGCTAAATTTTATTGTATGAGATGATCATGTTTTGTAACCGAGTTATCGGCAACTGGCAGGAGCCATATGGTTGTCGCTTTATTGTATGCAATGCAATCGCGCTGTAATGCTTTACTTTATCACTAAACGGTAGCGATAGTCGTGGAAGCATAAGATTGGCGTGACGACAACGATGCTACGATGGAGATCAAGGTGTCGCGCCGGTGACGATGGTGATCACGACGGTGCTTCAATGGAGATCACAAGCACAAGATGATGATGGCCATATCATATCACTTATATTGATTGCATGTGATGTTTATCTTTTATGCATCTTATCTTGCTTTGATTGACGATAGCATTATAAGATGATCTCTCACTAATTATCAAGAAGTGTTCTCCCTGAGTATGCACCGTTGCGAAAGTTCTTCGTGCTGAGACACCACGTGATGATCGGGTGTGATAGGCTCTACGTTCAAATACAACGGGTGCAAAACAGTTGCACACACGGAATACTCAGGTTATACTTGACGAGCCAAGCATATACAGATATGGCCTCGGAACACGGAGACCGAAAGGTCGAGCGTGAATCATATAGTAGATATGATCAACATAGTGATGTTCACCAATGAAACTACTCCATCTCACGTGATGATCGGACATGGTTTAGTTGATTTGGGTCACGTAATCACTTAGAGGATTAGAGGGATGTCTATCTAAGTGGGAGTTCTTTAAGTAAATTAATTGAACCTAAATTTATCATGAAACTTAGTACCTGATAGTATCTTGCTTGTTTATGCTTGATTGTAGATAGATGGCTCGTGTTGTTGTTCCGTTGAATTTTAATGTGTTCCTTGAGAAAGCAAAGTTGAAAGATGATGGTAGCAATTACGCGGACTGGGTCCGTAACTTGAGGATTATCCTCATTGCTGCACAGAAGAATTACGTCCTGGAAGCACCGCTGGGTGCCAGGCCTACTGCTGGAGCAACACCAGATGTTATGAACGTCTGGCAGAGCAAAGCTGATGACTACTCGATAGCTCAGTGTGCCATGCTTTACGGCTTAGAATCGGGACTTCAACGACGTTTTGAACGTCATGGAGCATATGAGATGTTCCAGGAGTTGAAGTTAATATTTCAAGCAAATGCCCGGATTGAGAGATATGAAGTCTCCAATAAGTTCTATAGCTACAAGATGGAGGAGAACAGTTCTGTCAGTGAGCATATACTCAAAATGTCTGGGTATAATAATCACTTGATTCAATTGGGAGTTAATCTTCCAGATGATTGCGTCATCGACAGAATTCTCCAATCACTGCCACCAAGCTACAAGAGCTTTGTGATGAACTATAATATGCAAGGGATGAATAAGACTATTCTCGAACTCTTCGCAATGCTGAAAGCTGCGGAGGTAGAAATCAAGAAGGAGCATCAAGTGTTGATGGTCAACAAGACCACTAGTTTCAAGAAAAAGGGCAAAGGGAAGAAGAAGGGGAACTTCAAAAAGAATAGCAAGCAAGTTTCTACTCAAGAGAAGAAACCCAAACCTGGACCTAAGCCTGAAACTGAGTGCTTCTACTGCAGGCAAACTGGTCACTGGAAGCGGAACTGCCCCAAGTATTTGGCGGATAAGAAGGATGGCAAGGTGAACAAAGGTATATGTGATATACATGTTATTGATGTGTACCTTACTAATGCTCGCAGTAGCACCTGGGTATTTGATACTGGTTCTGTTGCTAATATTTGCAACTCGAAACAGGGACTACGGATTAAGCGAAGATTGGCTAAGGACGAGGTGACGATGCGCGTGGGAAACGGTTCCAAAGTCGATGTGATCGCAGTCGGCACGCTACCTCTACATCTACCTTCGGGATTAATATTAGACCTAAATAATTGTTATTTGGTGCCAGCGTTAAGCATGAACATTATATCTGGATCTTGTTTGATGCGAGATGGTTATTCATTTAAATCTGAGAATGATGGTTGTTCTATTTATATGAGTAATATCTTTTATGGTCATGCACCCTTAAAGAGTGGTCTATTTTTGATGAATCTCGATAGTAGTGACACACATATTCATAGTGTTGAAGCCAAAAGATGCAAAGTTAATAATGATAGTGCAACTTATTTGTGGCACTGCCGTTTAGGTCATATCGGTGTAAAGCGCATGAAGAAACTCCATACTGATGGACTTATGGAACCACTTGATTATGAATCACTTGGTACTTGTGAACCGTGCCTCATGGGCAAGATGACTAAAACACTGTTCTCCGGTACTATGGAGAGAGCAACAGATTTGTTGGAAATCATACATACAGATGTATGTGGTCCGATGAATATTGAGGCTCATGGCGGATATCGTTATTTTCTCACCTTCACAGATGACTTAAGCAGATATGGGTATATCTACTTAATGAAACACAAGTCTGAAACATTTGAAAAGTTCAAAGAATTTCAGAGTGAAGTAGAAAATCATCGTAACAAGAAAATAAAATTCCTACGATCTAATCGTGGAGGAGAATATTTGAGTTACGAGTTTGGTGTACATTTGAAAAATTGTGGAATAGTTTCGTAACTCACGCCACCCGGAACACCACAGCGTAATGGTGTGTCCGAACGTCGTAATCGTACTTTACTAGATATGGGGATACGCTCTAGAGACGGCTGCATTCACGTTAAATAGGGCACCATCAAAATCCGTTGAGACGACGCCTTATGAACTGTGGTTTGGCAAGAAACCAAAGTTGTCATTTCTGAAAGTTTGGGGCTGCGATGCTTATGTGAAAAAGCTTCAACCTGATAAGCTCGAACCCAAATTGGAGAAATGTGTCTTCATAGGATATCCAAAGGAAACTATTGGATACACCTTCTATCACAGATCCGAAGGCAAGACTTTTGTTGCTAAGTTCGGAAACTTTCTAGAGAAGGAGTTTCTCTCGAAAGAAGTGAGTGGGAGGAAAGTAGAACTTGACGAGGTAACTGACCTGCTCCCTTATTGGAAAGTAGTGCATCAGAGAAAACTATTTCTGTGACACCTACACCAGTTAGTGAGGAAGCTAATGATGATGATCATGAAACTTCAGAACAAGATACTATTGAACCTCGTAGATCAACCAGAGTGAGATCCGCGCCAGAGTGGTATGGTAATCCTGTTCTGGAAGTCATGCTACTAGATCATGATGAACCTACGAACTATGAAGAAAATATGGTGAGCCCAGATTCCGCAAAATGGCTTGAAGCCATGAAATCTGAGATGGGATCCATGTATGAGAACAAAGTATGGACTTTGGTTGACTTGCCCGATGATCGGCAAGCAATTGAGAATAAATGGATCTTCAAGAAGAAGATTGACGCTGACGGTAATATTACTGTCTACAAAGCTTGACTTGTCGCAAAAGGTTTTTGGCAAGTTCAAGGGATTGACTACGATGAGACCTTCTCACCCGTAGCGATGCTTAAGTCTGTCCGAATCATGTTAGCAATTGCCGCATTTTATGATTATGAAATTTGGCAGATGGATGTCAAAACTGCATTCCTGAATGGATTTCTGGAAGAAGAGTTGTATATGATGCAACCAGAAGGTTTTGTCGATCCAAAGGGAGCTAACAAAGTGTGCAAGCTCCAGCGATCCATTTATGGACTGATGCAAGCCTCTCGGAGTTGGAATAAATGCTTTGTAGTGTGATCAAAGCATTTGGTTTTATACAGACTTTTGGAGAAGCCTGTATTTACAAGAAAGTGAGTGGGAGCTCTGTAGCATTTCTGATATTATATGTGGATGACATATTACTAATTGGAAATGATATAGAATTTCTCGATAGCATAAAGGGATACTTGAATAAGAGTTTTTCAATGAAAGACCTCGGTGAAGCTGCTTACATATTAGGCATTAAGATCTATAGAGATAGATCAAGACACTTAATTGGACTTTCACAAAGCACATACCTTGACAAAGTTTTGAAGAAGTTCAAAATGGATCAAGCAAAGAAAGGGTTCTTGCCTGTGTTACAAGGTGTGAAGTTGAGTAAGACTCAATGCCCGACCACTGCAGAAGATAGAGAGAATATGAAAGATGTTCCCTATGCTTCAGCCATAGGCTCTATCATGTATGCAATGTTGTGTACCAGACCTGATGTGTGCCTTGCTATAAGTCTAGCAGGGAGGTACCAAAGTAATCCAGGAGTGGATCACTGGACAGCGGTCAAGAACATCCTGAAATACCTGAAAAGGACTAAGGATATGTTTCTCATATATGGAGGTGACAAAGAGCTCATCGTAAAAGGTTACGTTGATGCAAGCTTTGACACTGATCCGGACGATTCTAAATCGCAAACCGGATACGTGTTTACATTAAACGGTGGAGCTGTAAGTTGGTGCAGTTCTAAACAAAGCGTGTACATAGCTGCTTCGGAAGCAGCAAATGAAGGAGTCTGGATGAAGGAGTTCATATCTGATCTAGGTGTCATACCTAGTGCATCGGGTCTAATGAAAATCTTTTGTGACAATACTGCTGCAATTGCCTTGGCAAAGGAATCCAGATTTCACAAGAGAACCAAGCACATCAAAAGACGCTTCAATTCCATCCGGGATCTAGTACAGGTGGGAGACATAGAGATTTGCAAGATACATACGGATCTGAATGTTGCAGACCCGTTGACTAAGCCTCTTCCACGAGCAAAACATGATCAGCACCAAGGCTCCATGGGTGTTAGAATCATTACTATGTAATCTAGATTATTGACTCTAGTGCAAGTGGGAGACTGAAGGAAATATGCCCTAGAGGCAATAATAAAGTTATTATTTATTTCCTTATATCATGATAAATGTTTATTATTCATGCTAGAATTGTATTAACCGGAAACATAATACATGTGTGAATACATAGACAAACAGAGTGTCACTAGTATGCCTCTACTTGACTAGCTCGTTAATCAAAGATGGTTATGTTTCCTAACCATGAACAAGGAGTTGTTATTTGATTAACGAGATCACATCATTAGGTGAATGATCTGATTGACACGACCCATTCCATTAGCTTAGCACCCGATCATTTAGTATGTTGCTATTGCTTTCTTCATGACATATACATGTTCCTATGACTATGAGATTATGCAACTCCCGTTTGCCGGAGGAACACTTTGTGTGCTACCAAACTTCACAACGTAAATGGGTGATTATAAAGGTGCTCTACAGGTGTCTCTAAAGGTACATGTTGGGTTGGCGTATTTCGAGATTAGGATTTGTCACTCCGATTGCTGGAGAGGTATCTCTGGGCCCTCTCGGTAATGCACATCACATAAGCCTTGCAAGCATTGCAACTAATGAGTTAGTTGCGAGATGATGTATTACGAAACGAGTAAAGAGACTTGCCGGTAACGAGATTGAACTAGGTATTGAGATACCGACGATCGAATCTCGGGCAAGTAACATACCGATGACAAAGGGAACAACGTATGTTGTTATGCGGTCTGACCGATAAAGATCTTCGTAGAATATGTAGGAGCCAATATGAGCATCCAGGTTCCGCTATTGGTTATTGACCGAAGACGTGTCTCGGTCATGTCTACATTGTTCTCGAACCCGTAGGGTCCGCACGCTTAAGGTTTCGATGACAGTTATATTATGAGTTTATGAGTTTTGATGTACCGAAGTTAGTTCGGAGTCCCGGATGTGATCACGGACATGACGAGGAGTCTCGAAATGGTCGAGACATAAAGATTTGGACGGCTATATTCGGACACCGGAAGTGTTCCGGGTGATTTCGGAGAAAACCGGAGAGCCGGAGGGTTACCGGAACCCCCCCGGGAGAAGTAATGGGCCATATGGGCCTTAGTGGAGAGAGAGAGGGGCTGCCAGAGGTGGGCCGCGCGCCTCCTCCCCTTGGTCCGAATTGGACTAGGAGAGGGGGGGCGGCGCCCCCCTTTCCCTCTCCCTCCCCACTTGTTTCCCCCTCCTAGTAGGAGTCCTACTCCTACTAGGAGGAGGACTCCTCCTGGCGCGCCTATAGGGGCCGGCCGGCCTCCTCCCCTTGCTCCTTTATATACGGGGGCAGGGGGGCACCCCTAGACACACAAGTTGATCTTCGTGATCGTTCCTTAGCCGTGTGTGGTGCCCCCCTCCACCATATTCCACCTCGGTCATATTGTAGCGGTGCTTAGGCGAAGCCCTGCGACGGTAGAACATCAAGATCGTCACCACGCCGTCGTGCTGACGGAACTCCTCCCCGACGCTTTGCTGGATCGGAGCCCTGGGATCGTCATCGAGCTGAACGTGTGCTAGAACTCGGAGGTGCCGTAGTTTCGGTGCTTGATCGGTCGGGCCGTGGAGACGTACGACTACATCAACCAAACGCTTCCGTTGTTGATCTACAAGGGTACGTAGATCACACTCTCCCCTCTCGTTGCTATGCATCACCATGATCTTGCGTGTGCGTAGGAATTTTTTTGAAATTACTACGTTCCCCAACAGTTTGGGACTAGGGGAAGGCATTGGGAAGTAATAAGTAGATGATGGGTTGCTAGAGTGACAGAAGCTTAAACCCTAGTTTATGTGTTGCATCGTAAGGGGCTGATTTGGATCCATATGTTTCATGCTATGGTTAGGTTCACCTTAACTCTTCTTTCGTAGTTGCGGATGCTTGCGAGGGGGATTAATCATAAGTGGGATGCTTGTCCAAGGTAGGGCATTACCCAAGCACCGGTCCACCCACATATCATTGTCGTCCCCGATAAAGCAAGAGGGCACATAGGCGGCGCATTAAATGCGTTTGTCCTATGGTGTCAAGCGATAAACTGGTACAGTGTAGATACTTTCCACCTCCTGTGTGCCACTATGGCGACCCCTTTGACATATAAAAGGAGGCCCGAGGCATACTGTGGAAGGATTCAGACTTTTGGGACTGGGCACGCATAGTAGCTAGTCCAAGAACTGAAGAACGCAAATAAACACAAACAAGCAGGACTAGGGTTTTACGCGTCATTTGCGGCCTGAACCTGGGTAAAAATCCCCTCGCGCTGATCGCTAGACCTGCTCTTTGCACAACTCTTCACCCCCACCAACCGTAGTAGGGGTCCCCGGGATCCCATAGGTGTCGTTTCCCCCGACAAATAGCATGTTTATTCATGGGATGCATAAGGTGCACACAATCATGCGAATCATGCAATTCATAGGATGTAGCAAAAACTCCTAAACTTTTTGAGGAAACTATGGGGGTCTCCTCATGTTCAATAGCGAAAACATAACATGGAGAAAATTTACAACATGGCAAACAATGCATGTCCAAAGCTAGGTGGTCATGGCATGGCATATGAGATAAATGATACAAAGGGAGCATATCAATGTCATCACAAGAAAAACAAATGCCAATAACCATGGGCTTGTCATCTATGACATATGTGCAAATTGAGTTTATTTTAATGGCATATGCATAGTCACTACGATGAGATTGCAAATATGACATATGGGTGATCTCATGCATAGCATATGACAAGTCAAGCGGATTATCAAACATGATGTGACCAAGAGAATTATCACAAGAAATCATATGTAACATGGCATCACAACTAATAGAATCCACATGAAAATCATCAAACTCATCATAAATGGGTGAATCATCGCATGGGGAAATCATACTAGCGTGAAGCATGGTAATAGGTGAATAAACATCATGCAAGCAATCAATATCAAGAATGTCCACTAGTGGGACAAGAGAATCACCTTCACCTATGTTACCTTTCTCATTCCACTCATGTGGTGTAGGTGAGGTGGCAAATACCAAATCGTGGTCAACGTCATCATTGTGATGGAACCATGTAGGGGTGCATCATAGTCCACCATGGCCAAAATGAAGGATGTAGTCGTCAAAGATCGCCGCGTCGTCGTATATGGGACCTAGCACCAAATGAGAAGACACAATAGAGGTAGAGGTTAAGTTGTTAGAACTCGAAATGGCCTCACATGCCCTATCAACTACCTCACTCTCTCTATGTGGTGGTATCTCACTCACTCCCTCAAGGTAGGTGCACTCAATGTCACATATGGTGGAGTCACTCAAATCACCCAAGTAGTGGTGGTGGTGGCTCTCCTCACATGGGAATTGGAGCAACTCGTCATATATGGGGCTAGTGGTGAAGTAACTCCCACTCTCAATATGGTGGCACAAGTCACTAAAGTCATCATACGTCGTCGTGGTCGAAGGGAAAATCCCATGCTCAACCATCTCATAGTCATCACCATGGATGAAGGCCGAAGATGGCACATCATCACTCTCGTCGTGGATGAAGGCCAAAGATGGCACATCATCACTCTCGTCATGGATGCGGGCTGAAGATGGCACATCATCATTCTTGTCGTGGATGAAGGCCAGAGATGGAACATCATCACTCCCGTCATGGATGAAGGCCGAATATGGCACATCATCACTCCCATCCTTTCTCGTCACCGTGTCGCTCACCTCCGAATCTTGATTGTTGAGTTGCTCCGTAGTCGTAGTCGTCGCGAAGTGTGCTTGGGGTCGAGTAGACTTGGCCTTCATGAGTTCTTGCTCCACCTTGAGAGCACCAATGTAGTGTTCGTCGAGGGACTTGTAGTTCTCGAGGAAGATAGTCTTGGAGATGTCGTTGTTCAATCCCATCATGAAGTGGAACTTCATCGAAATGGGGTCGTCCACGCCGGCTCGTCGCAAGGCTTCCTTCATGTTCTTGAAGTACTCGTCAAGGGACATGGATCCTTGTATGGTGTTCTCCAATTGGAGTAGACGATGTTCCATGTAGGTGGAAGGCACAAATTCTCGCCTCATCGCTTTCTTCATCTTGGGCCAAGTCATGGTGAAGCTTGTCGAAGGTCTATGAAGCCACCATGTCGATGCATAGTGATGGAAGTTTCTTGTGGCACACTTCACTTTATCCTCGATGGCCTTGAGCTTCGTTGTCTTGTCGATGTCGATGCTTGTATGTACTTACCGGAGATGGTAGCTCGGGAGTCTTTGCACTTGAGAGTCTTCTCAACGATGAGGAAGACCACTTGCGGTTCTTGATGAGGACCTTGAGCTCCTCCATGTGCTTGTCCATCTTGGCATCGATGAAGTTCTTCAGAGCATCGAACTCATCGTCGTGGTTGTAGACCGGAGATGATGCGCTTTTCTTATCCATCACACAAGACTCTAGCAAAGGTGAGTAGGAAATTAGATAAACAATACCAAGCTACCTTTTCCTAAAGTTATGGATGTATCTCGTGTCACTCAATATAAAATGAAAGAATAGAGGAATTAGTACTAGACTTGTTCACTAACACCTACAAAGTAAAGCTTATCGAGTGGCTTGGTTAGGACAAGTGGCACAAATTCATGCAAATTGAAGTCCAAGATATTGTAAATGTTGAAATAAATCTGAAGGACTCAAAATGCAAAGAAAATGATCACAAATATAGAGGAGGGCAATAAAGAAACACACACAGTGGGATAATGGGGCTTGTGCAAGTATAAGGATGAGCAATACAAAATTACCTAACGAAGACTAAGCACGTGTGGCACAAACACTAGTAGAGCACTAGCTTGATTGCACACTTGGGCACGATTCACCACTTGGCATCATCCTATATGTATGCAAGCTAAATGTGTCCTATTCCATGTATCCTCATGCACACGTATCTCTTTTGATGCTCAACTCTCTTTTGCTTATAAGCTTATGATCTTTCTTTTCTTGCTTAAACATTTTTTTTATTTTTTTCTTCTCTTCCTTTCTGCTTTGCTTATGGAGCCTAAACCAATCATATGAGACAAGTATGACAAGATATGCACAGGAGTAAACATTGGCACTATATGATATATCCAATGATGCAACAATATGATATCGTATCACTATGGTGCACAAGTTTTCGCGAAGCCCGACAATACTAGGATAGCTAGTATAAATAGGTACGAAGGTATGCGCAAAGATGGTGGGGCTATCAAGATGTAATGGCAAGGAAGGAAAAGTTTATGATGGAATGGATACCTTCGTCACACTTAACCTTTCACGAAGTCGGGGGTAACCGGCCTTGCTTCCGGTTGAAGATGATCTCAAAGGATGGATGGTCGTCGACGATGCGGAATGTTATGGTGGATGTAGTTGCTGGAATGATACAAGTATTCGGTGGTTGAGGAAGATGTAACCGTCCCTAAGTAGCCTAAACACCTTAGGAGACACAAATCACAACTCAAACAACCACAAATGCAATAAGAACCAAAATGGGTTAGGTTGCGGAAGTTTTATGCGGTGGTGCGGAAGTTATGGCGGAAGGCCTATGCAAAAGATGCAAAATTGGACAAAATTTTATGGAGTCAAATGGTGGTAAAACCAAGATGAGTATCTTGGGCACATCGCTAGCTTTTCAATGAGCCAAAGAACACCCAAATCGGAGTTCGGGAGTGAAAGTTATAGCCGAAAATGTAAAGCGGTTGCTGCTGGTTTGTAGGGGGGCGTGCGCACGGGGTCAAAGGCCGTGGACATGGGGTCTCCAGGAACGTATCGGGGGCCCGTGCTCATGGGGTCTAGGGCCCGTGGGCACGGGGTGGACAAAAATTTCATGATTTCAAAGTCAAATTTGAGAGGAATAAAGAAAAATTGGGCTATGGGTACGCAATAGAAGGTAGATGTACTTGTTAAACATCAGATCCATGGATTTAAATGAACAAAAACTCACAAGAAACATCAAAATCAAAAAAATGCTATGCGTCTTTTTGTGGGGATTTTCGAAATTGCGCAAGAACAAGAAAAATTAGGCTAGAAACAAGGAGGGGGCTCCAATTTCGTGAGAAACCTTGGCTTGTGATATTATAATGTTTTAGGGTGGAACCCTAAGTGGAGATTTTTCACGAATTGGAGGGGAAATCCCCAAGAACAAGAGGAACACAAAGGGGAAAACACAAGAGAACACTCACGAACAAGTCCAATCACACATCCACTAGACTCAAATCCACACAAGATCCACAAAGGTACATAAACAACAAGAGGAACATGGGTACATAGTAAAGTTCATCTCAAATCCAAAGGAGATGAGGTCTCGATGATCTAGATAGATCCTTCCCTTGAGGGGGTCTTGAATCCCTAGGGATCTTCTCTAATGGAGGCCTTGAACTCCAATGGAGTGTCTCTCTCTCAAGAGGAATCCCACAAGGGGAGGTACATGAGCTAAGCTCTAATGTCTAGATCTATTCTTAGCTAAGTCTAAATGGAGGAGGAAGAGGAGTATATATAGGTCCAAGGGATGAAGGGGTAAGCAAGGGTGAAATGGGGATTACATGGGCAAAGCCCGCATCAACACTCAGGGGGGGGCGTGTGCACAGGGTCAGTGGAGCCCGTACGCATGGGGTATCTAGGGACCTGATGCCTTAGCCCGTGCGCACGGGGTCTGTGAGGCCCGTGGATAGGGGGTCCCGTGGGCACGGTACACGCCCGTGTGCACGGGGTCTTCAAGACCGTCTAGCCTGGGAGGCCCATGGGCACGGGGTTGGGGAGGCCCATGCGCACAGGGTCGCCTGGGAACTTTTGCCTTCTTCTTCGACGGTTCCTTCTCCGCTTCCAGGCTTCCCACTTGCATGGTGTAGTTGTTCTCCTATACTTGGACTCCTCCTCGATGAATGTGTAGCTCCGCTCACACCTATGTATGCACACGACAGAGAGGTCAAGTAGTATACCATCCTTGAAGGGTACAAGTGGACACGTGTAAAGGAGATGATTCACCTTTGTATGCATGAAGTAGACGACGCATGTGTCACTTGTCAAACGGACTCTTGACATGGTGATGTCCATAGGATGCTCCTCATCAACAATTTAATCATAAATTCATAATTCATCGGATCCCAACAAACACACCACAAGAATTATATCATATGGGTCTCCGAAGAGACCATTGTATTGAATATCAAGAGAGAGAGAGAGAGAGAGAGAGAGAGAGAGAGAGATCTAGCTACTACTATGGACCCGTAGGTCCTAAAAAAACTACTCACACATCACCATGGGGGCAACAAGGTTGATGAAGATGCCCCCCCCAAATGACCCCTCCCCCCTCCGATAGAGTGTCAGAACAGGGCTCTAGATGGGATCACGTCGGAACATATGCTTTTGGCAAACGGAGCATCAGGGGACCCACAAACCTGCCTGGCACACCCTACCCCCCAGGGCGCGCCCCATGGCTTGTGGCCCCCTCGTGGGTCTTCTGGTCTCTCCCCAAAGCTTCTAGGGTCTCTTATGTTCTAGAAAAAAGCGTTAAAAAGTTTCGTCGTGTTTGGACCTTCGTATATATTGATTTTCTACAAAACAAAAAACAAGCAAAAATAGCAACTCGCAGTGGCACTGGATTAATATGTTAGTCCAGAAAAATAATATAAAATGATTGCCAGAGTATGTAAGAATGATAATATAATAGCATTTAACAATCAGAAATTATAGACATGTTTGAGACGTATCAGTCTGCGGTCCAGTCGTCATGGACACTCGAGCGGGTCACCCGATGAGTGTCGTACGAGAAGATCAGACGGCGCAAAGAGCCCCTGAAAGGCCTCCGTGAAAAAAATGGCGCGGAGGCCCTTTTTCCCTCGAAGCCCCCAAGGAGGCGAGTACTTCAACATCCTTTATAGGAGTAATTAGACGTAAGTTGTAGTATGATGCTTAGGTGCTTGCAGCTTCACCAATTATCCCTTCCATACCTAATTTGTTGTTGGTGTGAGTACCTTTGGTTATGTGACTTGCGTAGTACACCATGTACTCACCTTGTTACAACAAACACTTACAGGTATGATGATGGACGATGTTATGCTACACCACGTAAATGCATGTTTTCCACATGTACATCATGTGAAAGTGAAGTCTGGGGATCGATATTACGTGGAGGCTAGCAAGGTATGCTAGATCTGCATTCGGTTATAGGATGCCACATTTAGTATCATTTCCATATAGCATACTCGCTATGATTGATGTCTTAGGGATTGACATGTTGTCCAATGTGCATGTTTAAGTTTTTTTGTTTTGTTGTTGTATGTTCGCAGAAAATGTTGTTGATTTAAATGACCAGCACATACAGCTAGACCGACCCCTCATACGTCCATGACGCGACCATGCACATATGCAGACAATGGCTGGTCACACCTTAAATTTTCGCTCCTACATTTGGGTACCTCAATTAGCAAACTCCAAATCCATACTACACATGCATAATAAACTTCCAATACAGTCGGATGCCCGACTACTACATCATACATGTTATCGGACTACCAAATTTTGGCAGGTTCTACATACATACTATGCTATAGACAAAGATCCTCCACTCCTGCCCTTACTGGCACCCTTAGCATCTTTGTCGCAAAAGTAGCGGTCGAAGACACAATATGGATCAAGCCGAATCTCCTTCTCGTCGGAGCTATCCGCCCCATCCCTGTCCTCCTTCTC
>NC_041382.1:217852820-217918198 GCF_002162155.2 Triticum dicoccoides | reverse complement strand
ACGAGCTTGCTCTCGCGTGAGGGTGCACGTGTTCCTCCTCAGTCCCTTTTGAAGGATGTGGGAACGAATGACTTCCTCTTGTGCGGCGGCACGCGCCGCCGCCTCCACCTCAGCCACATCGATAGCGAGGTAGCCTCATGCTCCCGACTCCTCTACTTGTTTTGGAGGGCACACCGATCCCTGTAACCATCGTACTCCCCCAGCCGGAGAAGGGGCAACTAGCGGACCTTGAGCTTCTTGCCCCGGCTGATCCGAGCACTAGTTGCGTCGACGCAATGGATTCCCACCAGATCAAATCTAAGATAGGCCGGGCGCACTCCTCCCGGGAGTGAGGAGGGCCATAGCCTCCTACTCTCTGCATGAGACGACACTCCAATCGACGGATCAAGAGTGGTTGGAGTCGGATCTGTAGCCTGCCATGCCGGAGAAGGTCAGAGATCGCCAGAAGAGAGCTTGGGGGCGAAACAGAGTTAAGTGGCTAGGCTTTGATTCGGGGAGCAGATGGGGATGAATATGGGGTTGGGGTGGGCCAGTGTGGGATTTTCGACATGGCGGACGAAACCCCTGGGCTTATATAGGCACCGGTGGTATCTAGGGTTACATATGGTCATTTGCCAACTAGGAATGACTAGCAGATATTTAGAGGTGTACTTGAAGTATACGCTAAGTCTTCGGCGATGTACGTCTTGATCACGCCAGGATTCGTTGCTTCTGTAGTCCTTCCTTTTGGAGATCAGCGGGCCGTAAACTCGGCCCATGGACTATGGGTCACGTAGGTTGGTACCCCCTAATCTAGGACACCATCAACGGACACGCCCGGGCCAGCCCATATCCACCCTAGATTTGGGTTGGATATGAGGGATGCCAGTATGAGGGGTCCGACTGGGTCGGGTTTTTTATCCGTCGGTGACCGGGCCGTCCTCCAGGGTGGGTGTTGGGGCCAGCCAGCTGCAAATGTGGTTAGAGAGCACGTAAATTGCGCCTGTACCCTTTTCAACAAACAACATCTTCACCGAGGAGTCCTCAGTTACTCCTTCTGTTTCTAATTTTTGTAGAGATTTCAATACGGACTACATACGGATGTATATAGACATATCTTAAGTGTAGATTCACTTCTTTTGCTCTGTGTGTAGTCTCTATTGAAATCTTTTTGGCATATATTTAGAAACAAATAAAGTAGAAATTTCCAAGAATGTGAAACATGCAAATAACACCCTGAGCACACACCACTCATCTTTGGTCCATAAGCCGTCCTAAGACAAGACAAGCATGAACATGCGCGCAGAGGGCGGGCCTAATCAAAGGCAATATCAAAGGTTTTGAGGTGGGGGACGGCATGTGGGACGACGAGGAGTAGTTCGTTTATGACTCATTAGGTGGTGTCGGATAATTCCAACATGTAAATAATGTTGTAACCGTGGATTTGGGGAGTCTTCCCTCTTCTTCTTTAATGAATGATACGCACACTCTCGTATTTTGAGAAAAAATATACATGCACGCATGATAAAATGACAGAGAGGAGAGGAGAGGAGAGAAGAGGAGAGGAGAGGGAAGAAGAACTAGACAGGCAATAAATGGGAGTGAGGTAATAATAATATAGGTTGCGGTCTTCAAAACACACAGGGCATTTGGTGTGACCCCATGGTCGATATCTCCTATCCTCACCTCACCCTTCCCTTGCGTTCTTCAATTCAATTCTGGCCAGAAGCTTCCCCACTACTCCTCCTTACTTCTTCTATCCCACACTCCCCCTTGTGCGCAAAGATCTTCAAGCGCTTCAAGATTCAAAATGTTGGTTGGTATGCCGGAACACCTTTTATCTCATTGCGTTGTGTGATATCTCGAACGACTGTGTTGTTGGGTGTGAGCCATTGTTTATCCATGATCTCACCCAAAGAGCCGGGGCACAAAGGAGGAAGCAAAGCATTCACACGGGATCATACAACAAAGAAGAGGCCACTTTGATTTGCGAGAGTTGGATGGAGATAGGCCAAGATCCCAAGACCGATGTTGAACAAAAAGGATCCGTATTTTGGCTAAGAGTTCATACAACCTTTCACGAACGGAGGAAGTTTGCGCCCTACAAGTTTGCGAGCAACCATGGCATTAACTCAATACAGAAGAGATGGGGGTTCATTCAACAAGAATGCAACAAGTATTGCGCCGCGCTTGAGAGCGCCGAAGCCCGTCCTGTGAGTGGCCTAGGCATGGGTGACTTGGCATGACCCCTTCTATTTCATTGCTATGCCATGTTCATGTTTGTTGCATCTTGTGTCCTTCGCTATTACATCTGTGCCCATCTCTTTTATTGTGTAAGCATTCCAATCTTTGGAAGTCTTCAGGCCTGGCATAAGAACAAGCCATTCACTCTCACCCATTGTTGGTCCCTCATCAAAGATTGTCCTAAGTTCAAGGATCAATATGCCGCTCTAAAGAAGAAAGGAGGGCCGACAGCTGTGGCTGGGAATGGAGATGTGCTCAAGAGGCCGAGGGGCAAGAAACTTCGTACAACATGATGAATCAAAAGGAAGTGAGGGAGGAGAGGAAGAGCGAAAGAAATGAAGATATACTTGGAGCTCCAAACGAAGAAGCTTGACATGGAGGAGGTCGCCAAGAGGAGGAAGCTCGTGATCGAGGCCACCAATGCCAACACCAAAAGCAAAAGAGGTGGTGCTAGCAATCATGAGCGTGAACTTGACCAACATGTCCCCGAAGAGAATGGTTAGCGAACCGGCAAAAGGAGAAGTTCGACCAAGACAGCCTGAACTAGGGAGGCCTCGGCCATGGACTATGGTCGCTCTTTTTGAAGGATGGCAAGTGTGCCGGCCGGTGGCTTTTATTGCAAGTGAGAAAACTTGTTCATTTTAAACGTTGGCTAGTGTGCCGGCCGCTGGCTTTATTGCCGACGTGAAAACTTGAGGGATGACCATTTTATAGGCTGGCATACGTTTGTCGGCCGCTGGCTTTGTTGGCGGCATGAACTATGATCGCTGGCATGAACTACGACCACGGTGGACAAAAAGTTCATTTACAAAATAATTCAGGCGGCCGTACCAGATGTGTCTGCGGGTTGGGCGCATGACCAGCGCATAAAAAAAAACGACTGTATGCCACCTCATTAGTTTGGGGTCGTGCGTTGGAGTTGCTCCAAGAGCACGTAAATTGTGCTTGTACCCTTTTCAACAAATAACGTCTTCATCGAAGAGTTCTCAATTAGAAATTTCCAAGAATGTGCAACATGCAAATAGCCCCCTGACCACACACCACTCGTCTTTCGCCGATAAGCCGTCCTAGAAAAGACAAGCATTGTCCTGGCGCACATGACAAACAAAATGACAGAGAAGAGAGGAGAGGGAAGAAGAACGAGGCAGGCAATAAATGCGGGCGAGGTAATAATAATATAGGTTGCGGTATTCAAAACACACAGGGCGTTTGGTGTGACCCCATTGTCGATATCTCCTCTCCTCACCCTTCCCTTGTGTTCTTCAATTCAATTCTGGCCAGAAGCTGGCCCCCTTCTCCTCGCTTCTTCTATCCCCCCACGCTCCTCCTGGTGCGCAAAGATCTTCAAGCGCTTCGAGATTCAGAAGGCTGGTAGGTACGCCGCAGCATCCTTTTATCTCGTTGCTTTGTGTGATATCTCGAACGGCTGTGCTGTTGGGGGTTGAAAGAAAGATTGTTGGTGAGAGCTCCTTTGGGGATCCAATCCAGAGGTCCTGCCCCTCTCACCATTTCTTCTTGCGATGGTTTGGCTTGGTGCCATTTCCCTCGAATCTGTCCCGGATTGCTAATTGTCTGTGGTTCCAAATGTTTTTTTCTTTCTCCGAAATTGTCACTTGTGTGTAGACTTGTCCATTATTTCTTCATTTTCTCCTTAACTAGCAAGATTGTGTTATGGAGAGCTCTTGACCAGAGCCGCTCGTCTGGTGCTTCTTCTCAAGGAAATCTTCTGTTCCAGTTCCTGTGTTCGTCCGTTTCAGTGTTCCTTAGATTAATGAGTTTGGCCGGCGCTGCCACATGATTTGGCGCCGCATTAGATTATTAATCAATCACTAGACCAGTAGCCCAAGGTATCCAAGAATAGATATGCAGAAAAAGAATGCGGCAGGAGGAAGGAAGTGGTAGGTTCTTTGCTTTGGCCCAGTTGGCATCCCATCAAGTGATGCTTGATGCCATTTGTTTCTTGTTGCTGCTGCTGGTGCTAAAAATCATTATACTTACTTATTAGTAGTACTACCACTTCTCTGAAAGGGGATAACATACCAATGTGGCCTACTTATTAGTTTTTGTAAGCTAAAACATTTTTGTCTGAGAAGTAGGCCTACATGATATACAGTACATGGTCTAAAGGTAGGCATCAGTAGATGCACTGAGGAAATTAAGGCAGAAAAGAAGGAGCAGAAAGCATTTGAGAAAAGGGGATAAAAATGTTTGTGTCTAGTGCATCTTGACACCTCAGATGCTGGTCAATTTGTCCTGAAAAGGCCCTCAATCAGAGGCTTAGATAACATGAGCTATACTTTTGAAAGCATGCTGAGATTTTTCTTAATCCTTGTAATTGTTTGTCAACACTGCATTGGTTGTCCATTTGCTTCCTCCTTCTGGTACTAGTGTATTGTATTATACTCCTACTAGTTTCAGACTGTCGGTGCTCGGTCGCATCATGTAATTCAACTCAACGTTGTGCAGAAAAAATATATCAGTTTTTCTGGGGAAAGTGGTGTCGTTCTTAAGCATATCTACAGTGTTTTTATTGTGTAAATCGTATTGGTACATGATGTGACTGCCCATCAGATTCTATCGGAACAAAGGTGTCATTTCTGCAATGATTCGGTTAAATTTGTCATAACTCTTGCATTAGGAGAATGAATTGATTAGATTTGTTGGGTGGACATGATAACTCTTGAATTAGAAACACAAACTAGGCTGATTTGTTTTGTGGATACCACTAGTCCTCATCTCGGAACAGAAAGGGGTTGACTGCCATGACATGCATGTTACTCCCCTAGTGGTATAATCATGACAGCCCTATCATTCTCCATGTTTTCTCAAGTGGCAATCATGGAGGCAAGTGTCTGTTATTATACACCTCTCATCTTGCATGGCGAGAACACCATGATTTTCATCCTAGTTGTCATGCAACTTTCTCCCTGTCCCTGGTATAGTGTTTTCACCTTTGCAGTACACTGCCCCTGTCTTCTCTCTTGTCAGTAAATCTTGCTTCATTACCTTCCTCATTTGTGACAGAGCCTAACCAGTTACCAGTCTCTTCTCATAAACAGATCATGCCGTGCGCCGCCGAGCTTGTCAACGGTGTGGGAGGCGCCATCAAAGTGGGCACAACCGGCACCATCGGCTCGCTCATGACGAGAGAACTGGAGGCCATCAAGGTTGCGCCGCAAGGAGCTGCCACCCCGCGCCTGAGACGCCAAAGCAGTCCGGTTTGGGTGCCCTGCGGCGCTAGCCCCCGGAAGATCATCCCAAGGAAGAGCTCGTCCAGTGTCTCCAGCAGCAGCAGCAATGGCAGAGCTGACCGTGTGAGCGCTGAAGAAGCCTGCAAGACGAGGAGGAGCTCTCAGCGGAACAAGTCCAGCTCCCCAATGCTGCACTCGGATGGCGCGCTGGTTGACAGGAGCCCCAACTTCGAGAAGGCCAAGAAGAAAGGAAACGTGCATGGCGTCGAGGTGGTGGATGTCAGGTGCGGTAATCCGATGAGCAGCCGCCTCAGGAAGCTGGGTTTCTCCAAGCTGTCGGAGACCTTTGCCTAGCCCTAACGGGAGATGACTGAAATCAAAGCTGCTGCTGCTGCTGCTGCTGCCCTTTCCTGGAGGGCATCTTGGGTTTCTTTGTGCAAGCCTTTGGAGGGCAGTACGATGCCATCTTTGGTGAGCACAATCATTTCATCCACCTGACTGCATCCCTCTGTGTCGCGATCCCGTTTAGGTCAGCTTTCCTGCTCATGTGCTCTGATGCGTGGAAAGGTAGTCTATGAAAAGCATTTCCCGTCAGAAGCTAGATGTCAAATTGTCAATGGATGATATAATGTAGTTCTCGGAAAACCTCGCGCTTCTGGAGTACTCCCTCCGTTCGGAATTACTTGTCGTGGAAATGAATGTATCTAGATGTATTTTAGTTCTAGATACATCCATTTTCGAAACAAGTAATTCCGAACGGAGGGGGTAGCAGATAAGACTCCTAGACTTTTGAATTGAGTTGATGGTCTTAGGCCAACTCCAACCGCACGACCCTAAACCACGGACGTCCATTTTATTCGGATTTTGTTTGTTTCGGGATGGCAATGAGGCCATATCTGCCTAGATTTGTGTTTGCGCCGGCCGGGCGTCCAACAGGTGGCCCCAGCAACCAGCAAAGAATATAGTCACTGGATCTCGAGATCTTCACAGTTTAAGTAGCACCTCCGAGCATTGCCTCAGGCCTAGCCAGGGTCTGGCCACACTAGAAGTGGAGGGGCTCGCGCTTCCTGTTCCAGATTTCTCACCAAGCACATCACCCTTTCTTTGACAGGGCCAGAGCATCGAACCATCCAACTGCCGAGAGTACAAGCAATTTTCCTCCACAGAACCTGCATCCCAAGCCAGGATACATGATTGAAACAAATGTCATTACGATATTTCCATAGTGACCATAGGACAACAGAATGTAACATGCAGTCCGCTGGATGATTTTTGTTATTAAACCACCAGGCCATTATGTCTTCAACGGACATTCCAGCTCGCTTCTTGGATATATCAGAGATCACTCTCCACAGTTCTATCGCAACGACACAGTTAAAAAATAAATGATCTACAGATTCAGATTTACCACAGAAAAGACTGGTAACATCCTCTACCTGCTGTCTTTTTTGCAGATTATCTCTCGTTAACAGTTTGTTTTTGGCCATAAGCCAAAGAAAAATCTGAATCCTCAGGGGGACATTTATTTTCCAAATAACTGTCAAGTTACCTAGCTGAATCTCCCTAAAATTAATAATGTTGTATAAAGATTTAACAGTATAAACTCCTTTAGCTTCATAGTTCCAGAGGATGGTATCCTCCTTATCCTCCAGAACAACATCACGAATGCGACTAAATAGACCATGCCAAATGGCTAGCATTTTTTGGTCAAAACACCTCCTAAAAGTAATTTTCAGGTTAGTGCCATCCCATACTTCACTAATGGAAGCATCATGATCATTGGCAATACTGTATAACTCCCAATACTGGGTAGCAAGGGTGGTATGCCCAATCCATTGATCTTCCCAAAATCTAATGCTATTGCCATTACCCACTATCCAAGAATATCCCATTTTAGTGGCTTTAGCAGCCCACAGGATCCCTTTCCAGAAGGGGGAAGCACCATTACTAGAACAGGTAAAAATGTTAGGGCTGCGAGTTCTATATTTGGCATCAATTACTTGCTTCCAAATCTTGCCCTCATCCTGGAAATACTCCCTCCGGTCCTTTTTACTCCGCACATTAGCTTTGACTGAAGTCAAAGTTTGCTAAGTTTGACCAAATTTATATTAGAAAATATTAACATCTATAACATGTAATAAATATAATATGAAAATATATTCCGAGATGGATCTAATAATAAATGTGTTGTTATGTGAATGTTAATAATTTTTTGTATAAACTTGGTCAAAGTTGGATGAGGTTGACTTTAGACAAACATAATATGCAGAGTAAAAAGGACCGGAGGGAGTATCTCTTAATCCAGGAAGCTAAGAGGCATAAATTCATGTCCGCAATGTTAGGGATGCCTAGACCTCCATGCTGCTTTTGTAGGGTCACATTGCCCTAGGCAGCCAAGTGATATTTATGGTGACTCTCATAGTCATCCCAAAAGCAGTAAGCTTTGGGAATTTAATAATCCCCATAAGATAGCTAGGAATAGTAGAAAGGCAGGTCTTCACTAATGTGAGTCTCTTGCCAGAAAACAGTAATCTCCCTCTCCACCCCGCTCCTCTTTTGATAATTTTATCAATAGTAGGTTGGAGCTCACACTTCTTAAGCTTTCTGTGATGGAGGGGGGCTCCCAAATATTTAGTAGGAAACTCACTAATCTTGCACCCAAGGATTTGAGCAAAAATATTAGCATCATCTCCACTAACATTAATGGGTACTAAGTCACATTTGTGAAAATTGATCCTCATACCTGATAATTGCTCAAAGCAAGAAAGTAACCATTTAAGGTTTCTGGCATGGGAAGTGTTATTACTCAAGAAAAGCAAAGTGTCATCTGCATACTGCATACTAATAATGCCAGCAGGATTGGAGCTAGGGAAAAGACCTTCCAGAATATTATTCCTGGAGGCTTTCACAAGGATCCTAGTAAAAACATCAACAACTAAATTGAAAAGCAAGGGGGAATATGGGTCCCCTTGTCTCACCCCCTTCCCAACAACAAAAAAGTCACCGTTGCTATTATTACTATTGACTCCAACAGAACCTCTATATAAAAGAGATTCCACTTTCTTCAGTCATTTAGGGCTAAAACCTCTTTTATGCATCATGTCCATTAGGAATTCTCTATTTATCATGTCATAAGCTTTTTCATAATCTAGCTTAAACACAAAACCAGACTGTTTACTAGAGTGCACAGAATGAATAATTTCATGGGCTGTGATAATGCTCTCTGCAATGAATCTGCCTTTAATGAAGGCTGTCTGGTTCAGAGAAATTAAATCTTTGCAGATAGGACCAAACTTATTAGTGGCACATTTAGCAAAAAATTTAAAGCTGCAGTTAATCATAGCAAGAGGCCTAAATTTCTCCATTCTAGTGGCATCAGCCTCTTTAGGGACTAGAGTAAGCAGGGAAAAGTTGAGTCTGAATAAGTCTAGATCACCCCTCTCCCAATCATGAAACAGAGCAAATAGGTCACCTTTAATTAGGTCCCAAAATTGCTGATAAAATAAAAACGGAAATCCATCTGGGCCAGGAGCTCCTTCAGCATATGAGCCAAATACAACATCCTTAATTTCTTTTTCAGAGAAGGGGGTGTCCAAAATGCAATTATGTGCATCAGAGACCTTCTCATCCTCTCCCCAAAAGTCATTTTTCAGGTTGATGTCAAGTTTATCTTGAAAGCCAAATAAATTTTTATAGTAATTAACAACAATATTCATGATACCTTCAGGGTATGTAACAGTACCTGCATTCCCTTCAAGCGCCATGATCTGCTTCTTTCTCCTCTTCTGATTAGCTACAGCTTTAAAGTAGCCGGCATTTAAGTCTCCTTCCAGTATATCTCTCTCCCCGGACCTCTGTCTGGCCTTAATCTCTTCTTTCCTCCAGATTTCTTCCAGGTCCCCTGCATTTTTTTTGATTCTTCTGTTAGTGTGGGGAGAAGGAGGATTAGTTTCAGAATAAACATCTAGACAGTTATACTCAGCCACGAGGGCTTGTTTGTTCCTGTTCTGCTCAGCCTCATAATTGACCATCCACCCCTTGATAGCTTTTCTAGCATTTTCTAATCTTGAACTGCCAGATATCTATTGCCTTTTTAAAATGGCATTTAGCAGTCCAAGCTTTAACAACCACTTCTCTAAAACCTTCTACCTCTAAGCACCATTTTTTCAAACCTGAAGTGTTTGGTCTTAGGAATGGGAAAAGCACCTGTATTGAGCACCAAAGGAGTGTGATCACTCCCTAGCCTAGGTAGGGCTTTAAGGTGCACTCCAGGAAAAGCAGCAGCCCAATCAGTGGACATAAAGACTCTATCAATAGTAGCCATCACCAAGGTATCCTGGTTGTTGCCCCAAGTGTATCTCCTCCCATTAATCTTAAGTTCTAATAAGCCAAATTTATTAATGCAATCATTAAAGAGGTTAGCCCAGTGCTGATTGATAGGACCAGTATTTTTATCGCTGGCCTCTCTAATTAGATTGAAGTCACCCCCCACCAGGGTAGGCCCTGTCCAACTGGTCAGCAAGGAGTGTAATTCATTAATGAAATCCATTTTAAACTGATCATAGGCAGAACCATAAACAGTAACAAGTCTCCAAATAGAGGAGTCTTGTTTATTTTTAAGAATGCATGAAATACTGAATTTATGTAAATCCCACTGGACTAGGTCAACACTATCCAGCCTACATCCAAATAAGATCCCACCTGCAGTATTAACTGCAGGGAGCCATTTCCAAATGAATTCAGCTCTGGGATCAAAGGCTTCAAGTTGAAGAAGAGTAAACTCTTCTTTCTTGGTTTCAGAAATACAAATAATATCTGGACTATTGGCTCTAATGAGCTCTTTCAATTTGTCCACTTTAAAGGGGCCATTTAGCCCTCTAATATTCCAGAAAATACCTATCATTTAATACTAAAATCAATTTTCCTCCTTCCTCTATAGGAGTTAGTTCTTCTGCTAATCTCAATCCAGGGGGAGTCTGTTTCAGGGGACACATTAATATGTGTCCCATCTTCAGGCTCAACCTCAGTCCCAGAATTGACATTAATATCATTAAATTCCTCACCAGTAATATCAATACTAGTAGGTAAAAAAAACATCAGGATTTTCAAAATTAAATCTAGAGAGTCTATCTAGCTCTATCTTCTTAATATTGGAAATGTTATCTCTAATATTATCCCTGCTAGTCCCCAAGTTAATACCTGAGCACTCTGCAGTTCTAATTAATAGAGAATCATCTAAGCAAGCAAAAGAGTTATAAGTACCTTTTCTAGTAGTAGGTTTTTCCAAGTTTTTAATTTGTTTCAGCTCCTGAGCTTTCTGAAGAGCTGGCCTGCCATCTCTTATGTTCCTGGTGTTAATTCTGGAAGCCACTATAGGCCCCCACACCTGTTGGGTATTGGTGCACTTCTGAGAGACAGGCTTGTCAGTAGCAGCCTCAAATTGCTCAAGGAGAGGAGTGCCCAAAGTATCATTATGCTTCTTCTTCACTGCCTCAAGGTAGCTTTTGGTCATAGGTGCACCAAGCATCTTGGAGGAGATCAGATTTGTTTCATTGGCTCTGGGAGCAGGAGTAGAGCACTTTTGCAGGGTCCTGGCTCCATTGGACCCAGAGGCTTGTTGCTTGTTTTTGGTGTTGGAGTTGCTGTTCCCAGTATCCATGTCTTCTCCTAGTAAGTCATCACCACTGGAATCAAACTCTTCTTCAGTTTGCTTGTTCTGAGAGGGATTGTTGTTATCATCAGGCCCTGGAGGATTATCTGATTCATGTCCACTAACAGACTCAGACTCCACTGTAAATTGCAGCAAGTAGAGTTCATGATGTATTTCAACCATTCTGTCTCTGGGAATCTTAGCAGGGTCCCTCACAGCCACCTGTATCCTCACCCTCTAATAAAAGCTCCTGAAAATAGTGTGCCAATCTACATTAACAAGAACCCCAAGCATAGTTGAAATCTGAGAGATAGTATTCCAAGAGATCCACTTGGGTGGCAGTCCTTCATTTACAATCCAAGTTTCCTCCAGAGTGTCATAAGCTGGCATTTCCCCATTCCAGTCGCTAAAGGATATAGACACCCCTTCCTTCTTCAAGTTGATGGAATGATATTCCACTAAATCTTTCTTGTTTGGGGGAAACCTGACAATGAACTTCTTCTCATCATACTTCCTGATCTGCCAGTGCCAGTTGGTTTTCCACATATCAGAGAAACAAAGACCCAGCTCCTTCTCGGTAATCTCTCCCTTTTCAATTAAGACTATTCCAACATTCCCAAAGGTAAGCCACTCACAGTCTTCTTTCCCACCAGTTTCTATATGGAAGAAACCTAGTCCATTGTTGGCACTCCCCCAGTACATAGCAGCAGGGTAAGGTTTGTACCAGGTAGGACAACTGTCCATGTGGTGACCTGGAGTCTTACAGATGAAACGAACTTTAGGAGTGGAGCACATTCCCATAAAGTGACCTGGGAGGCCACAGTTGTAGCAGATCGCTCCAATGAATTTAGGATCCACATTGTAAGCGGAGGAATCATCACTTGGCGTAGTAGGAGTACTCTGCTTGTTCCTTTGGTTCTTCTTTTTCTTAGTTTTGCTGGATTCCGGCTGACTGCTCTGCACCCTACCACCAGTGGATGATCCGCTCCCTCCAAATTGGACCGACTGCATCTGAGGGGGGAAGTGCTGAGGAAAGATCTGAGTAGGAGGAAAATACTGAAACGGGAACTGCTGTTGATTCGCCCACTGTGGCATCTGCTGCATCTGCTGCAATTGAGGATTCCAACCCCCCTGGCAGCTATACATCTGTCCCCCTGTCTGTATCATAGCTTGAGCGGAACCAACTGGGAACAGAGGGGGCTTAGCATATATTGACAGATTGGGTGGCGCAGAAGGCGCCTGAGAAACAATAGGCGGCGGAGCAGATCCATCCTGCCCCGTCGGGGTAGGGGCAGGAGGGCGACCATTGCGGCCCCTCCCCGAGCCGTATCTCCCTCCACGGTTGCTAGCATCTCTCCCTCCCCCCGCCATCTTGACAATGGAGGCGAACGGGATCTTGCCCGATCTCCTCGACCAGAAATCTCGAGAGAAGGAGAAGATTTTTGGAACAGTCAATCGATCCGAGTTTCCCACCGGGTGGCAATCTGCTGCAGTGAACTCTCCGGAAGCGAATTTGTCCTTCTGCACCCACACCAGGTTGGATCTGATGAACTTGCTATCGCCAGGACGAACCCTAGCCCTAGCCCCCTGACCCTGCCCCTCCTGAAGCGGATCTGGGAGGGGAGGCGCCTTTTGAGGGGGAGCAACCACTTTACCCACAAAAGGTACGGGGCCATGGCGGGCGGGGCCCGTTGGCAGCTGCTCACTGACCTGAAGGGCGCCTCTTTCCTAGCACTCTCTTGTATTTGGGCATATCAACATGTTCAAAATAGTCTTTTATTACGATCCAATTAAAAATTTAAAAATATCAAATAGTCTTAGAAAACCACTCAAAATTTGTGCACACGAAAAGAGACCAAACCGATAGATCTACTGATTGCCAAGGTGATCCCACATGTGCTCAACTAAGTCATCTTGCAACTGCTTATGAGTGTTCCGATCACGTATCTCAATATGAAATTAGACAAACTATTTAAAGGATGTAGGAGGTGGGTGCTCAAGCCCAACATTCTCACCCTAGAAATCAAACCCTTGGTCGTAGATGCTGCCATCACGCTTATTCTCAACGATCATGTTATGCATGATCACACAAGCAGTCATCACCTCCCAAAACTTCTGAGTGCTCCATGTCGATGCAGGGTTTCGAACAATACCCCATCGAGACTGAAGCACACAAAATGCGCGCACATCTTTCCTAGCACTCTCTTGTATTTGGGCAAACCTCTGTCTCTTCTCTCCTTGCGGATTGGGTATGGTCTTCACAAGAGTGGACCATTGGGGATAGATACCATTAGCTAGGTAATATCCCTTGTTGTAATGGTGGTCATTGATCTCAAAGTTGACCTCCGGGCAGTGGCCTTCTGCAAGCCTTGCAACCATTGGAGAATGCTGAAGAATGCTAATATCATTGTTAGAACCAACCATGTCGAAGAAAGAATGACGTACCCACAGATTTTGTGAAGCCACAACTTCAAGTATGACAGTGCCACCTTTCACATGTCCCTTGTACTGCCCCTGCCAAGCAAATGGACAATTCTTCCACTTTCAGTGCATACAATCGATACTACCAAGCATGCCCGGAAAGCCTCTCTCGGCATTAATCATCAACAACCGCTCTGTATCAGCGGCATTTGGTTCTCTCAGGTATTCAGGACCGAACACTACCACCACGGCCTTGCAGAAACTATACAATGAGAGGAGACATGTGGACTCACTCATACGCACATACTCATCCACAAGATCACCGGGAATTCCATATGCAAGCATGCGAATAGCCGCAGTGCATTTCTGGTAAGAGAAGCCAAGCTTGCCAAGGGCATCCTCTTTGCATTCAAAGTATGGGTCATATGTAACCACTCCTTCCCGGATACGATTGAACACATGCCTCCTCATTTGGAAGCGGCGACGAAATCGATGCGGTTTCTACAGTGCGGTTCTCTCAAAGTAATCGGAATTGAGGAGGTCGTGCCCTTTCTCTCTGTTGCGGTTCAAGGCCGAAGCATGACCGGGGATTGATCCCCTAAACCGAGGCCGCATCCTACTGATGTGGTCATGGACGACCAATGCTGCCACCACTATGTCCTCATCGTCCGAGGAGGAATCATCCGATGAACAAGTGAAGTTGTGAAAGAAGTACTCATCTTCGCTATCCATGGTACCTTGCGGTCGTGGTGGAGACGCGACCGGAAAGGGCATCTCGAGCCCGTTGGTAGGTAGCAAGGTGGACGACCGCGGACGAAGGGCGGAGCGATGACGGCGGAGGAAGAAAAGGGATTGTTCCATCGACTAGCAAAGCTAGGTGGACGACGGGCGTGACGGCGGTGATGGCGAGGGGCTGAGGGCGGAGCGAGGAAAGGGGAGGAAGAAAATGGGTTGTGTCACCGACGGGCGAGCCACGGGCGGACAAGTGCACGCGTCGCATCCGTTCGCGCGTTCCGTTCGGCCGCAAACGCAGTTCAAATTTGGGTCGGGAATGAATCGAAAGCAGACCTAAAACAAACATTTGTCTGTTTGCTCCTATGCGTTGGGTCATGGTTTGTGTCTTTTTACCTTCAAACGGACACGGACGAACGATTTGGGGTCGTATATTGGAGTTGGCCTTAAGTGAACAATGCAGTTTCTGTCACCGTTAGATTCCATGTGATAGAGACCAGAACGAATGTACCCTTTATTGCTGCAACTCGCAGTGGAAGAACTTGCAAGTAGTACTGCCTAAATAGCAGCTTTACTTTACTGAACAAGCATGATTGGTGGTCAGTGTCGTGTTTTGTGAGCCAGCGGAGAGGTGAGTCCCACGAAGGAGAGAGAGACCCGATGGAATTTGATTAAAAGTTACATAGTCGTGCAGGTACAAACTTGGACATAAAGAACTTCAAAAGTGTTGTGCTAAGAGCAACTTCAATGGAGCGACTCATTTCGTCCGCCTGCGTACGTTTGGGTAGGCACGCACAAAAGTGGTGACCCAACACGCCGATCCAAATTTAAATGGCGTCCGCTTCGCGTCTGCGCCGACGCATTTGCGGCCCAAATTTTCGCTCCAAATGCGTCGGCGCGGACGCGGAACGGACACCACGCGCGCCTTCTGAAGGAAATATGTCCTAGAGACAATAATAAAGTTGTTATTTATATTTCCTTATATCATGATAAATATTTATTATTCATGCTAGAAATTGTATTTACCGGAAACTTAGTACTCTCTCCGTTTCTTTTTACTTCACATATAAGATTTTGTCAAAATCAAATTGCACAAAGTTTGACCAAATTTATATAAAATAATATGAACATCTACAATACTAAAATTATATAGTATGAACATATGTTTCATGGTGCATCTGATAATATTGATTTCATTATATTTTTTAATATAAAGTTAGTCAAACTCTACAAAGCTTGACTTTGACCAAACCTTGTATGCGGACTAAAAAAAACGGAGGTAGTACATGTGTGAATACATAGACAAATAAAGTGCCCCTAGTATGTCTTTACTTGACTAGCTCGTTAATCAAAGATGGTTAAGTTTCCTAGCCATGGACATGTGTTGTCATTTGATGAACGGGGTCACATCAATGATGTGATGGACTAGACCCATCCGCTAGCTTAGCACTATGATTGTTTAGTTTATTGCTATTGCTTTTTTCATGACTTATACATGTTCCTATGACTATGAGATTATGCAACTCCCGAATATTGGAGGGACACTTAATATGCTATCAAACGTCACAACATAACTGGATGATTATAAATATGCTCTATAGGTGTCTCTGATGGTGTTTGTTGAGTTGACATAGATCAAGATTAGGATTTGTCACTCCGATTATCGAAGAGGTATCTCTAGGCCCTCTCGGTAATGCACATCACTATAAGCCTTGTAAGCAATGTGACTAATGATTTAGTTGCAAAATGATGCATTATGGAACGAGTAAAGAGACTTGCCGGTGACGAGATTGAACTAGGTATGATAATACTGACGATCGAATCTCGGGCAAGTAACATACCGATGACAAAGGGAACAACGTATGTTGTTGTGCGGTTTGACTGATAAAGATCTTCGTAGAATATATAGGAACCAATATGAGCATCCAGGTTCCGCTATTGGTTATTGACCGAAGATGTGTCTCGGTCATGTCTACATAGTTCTCGAACCCGTAGGGTCCGCACGCTTAATGTTCAATGACGATTTGTATTATGAGTTATACGATTTGATGACCGAAGTTTGTTCGGAGTCCTGGATGAGATCATGGACATGACGAGGAGTCTCAAAATGGTCGAGAGGTAAAGATTCATATATTGGAAGACTATATTCGAACATCGGAAAGGTTCCGGGTGATTCGGGTATTTTTCGGAGAACCGGGGAGTTATGGGAATTCACCGGGGGAAGTATTGGGCCTTATTGAGCTTTAGTGAAAAGGAGAGAAGGGCCATAAGGGGAAGCAGCGCGCGCCCCATGGGCTGGTCCGAATAGGAGGGGGGGGGGCGCCCCCCTCTTTCCCTCTCCCTCTCCCTCTCCTTCCTTCTTCTCCTACTTGGACTAGGAAAGGGGGAAACCTACTCCTACTAGGAGTAGGAATCCCCCCTTTGGGCGCGCCCCTTGAGGACAACCCTCCTCCTCCTCCCCTCCTTTAAATACGGGGGAGGGGGCATCCCATAGACACACAAGTTGATCTCTTAGCCGTGTGCGGTGCCCCCTCCACATATTTCCACCTTAGTCATATTTTCGTAGTGCTTGGGTGAAGCCCTGCGCCGGTAACTTCATCATCACCGTCGCCACGCCGTCATGCTGACGGAACTCTCCTTCGGCCTCAACTGGATCAAGAGCCCGAGGGACGTCATCGAGCTGAACGTTTGCTGAACGCGGAGGTGCGGTACATTCGATACTTGGATCGGTTGGATCGCGAAGACGTTCGACTACATCAACCGCGTTACTAAACGCTTCCACTTTCGGTCTACGAGGGTACGTAGACACGCTCTCCCCTCTTGTTGTTATGCATCTCCTAGATAGATCTTGCGTGGTCGTAGGTATAAAATTTGAAATATTGCGGTCCCCAATAGTGGCATCCGAGCCAGGTCTATGCGTAGATGTTATACGCACGAGTAGAACGCAAAGGAGTTGTGAGCGTGGGTATATACATATTGCTTGTCGTCACTAGTTGTTTCTTGATTCGGCGGTATTGTTGGATGAAGCGGCCCGGATCGACATTACATGACCGCGTTCATGAGACTGGTTCTACCGACGTGCTTTGCACACAGGTGGCTGGCGGGTGGCTGTTTCTCCAACTTTAGTTGAATCGGATTCAATGAACAGGGTTCTTTCTAAAGATCAAAAAACAATCACTATACCATGTTATGGTTTTTATGCCGTAGGTAAGAACGATTCTTGGTAGAAGCCTGTAGCAGCCAAATAAACTTGCAACAACAAAGTAGAGGGCGTCTAACTTGTTTTTGCAGGGCATGTTGTGATGTGATATGGTCAAAACGTGATGAGATATAAATTGTTGTATGAGACGATCATGTTTTCTTAAAGTTATCGGCAACTGGCAGGAGCATTATGGTTGTCTCTTTATTGCATAAGATGCAAGCGCCATATAATTGCTTTACTTTATCGCTATGCGATAGCAATAGTTGGCGAGATGACCATGTGAAGACACACTGATAAAGATCAAGATGATGGAGATCATGGTGTCAATGCCGGTGACGATGGAGATCATGACGATACTTTGAAGATGGAGATCAAAGGCACAAGATAATGATGGCCATATCATGTCATATATTTTGATTGCATGTGATATTTATCTTTTATGCATCTTATTTTGCTTAGTACGACGATAGCATTATGATATAATCCCTTACTAAAGTATCAATGTATAAGTGTTCTCCCTGAGTATGCACCGTTGTGACAGTTCGTCGTGCCGAGACACCATGTGATGATCGGGTGTGATAAGCTCTACGTTCACATACAATGGGTGCAAGCCAGTTTTGCACACGTAAAATACTCGGGTTAAACTTGACGAGCCTAGCATATGCAGATATGGCCTCGGAACACTGAGACCGAAAGGTCGACCATGAATCATATAGTAGATATGATCAACATAGTGATGGT
Organism: Triticum dicoccoides; assembly: GCF_002162155.2. Taxonomy (NCBI): domain Eukaryota; kingdom Viridiplantae; phylum Streptophyta; class Magnoliopsida; order Poales; family Poaceae; genus Triticum; species Triticum dicoccoides. The sequence goes on along the minus strand of NC_041382.1, from coordinate 217,900,038 downwards.
CACCATTGAAAGCTACACCATCTCACGTGATGATCGGACATGGTTTAGTTGATATGGATCATGTGATCACTTAGATGATTAGAGGGATGTCTATCTAAGTGGGAGTTCTTAAGTAATATGATTAATTGAACTTAAATTTATCATGAACTTAGTCTTGATAGTATTTGCATATCTATGTTGTAGATCAATAGCTCACGTATGGCTCCCTTGTTTCATTTTTGATATGTTCCTAGAGAAAAATAAGTTGAAAGATGATAGTAGCAATGATGTGGACTGGGTCCGTGATCTGAGGATTATCCTCATTGTTGCACGGAAGAATTATGTCCTTGATGCACCGCTAGGTGATGGACCTATTGCAGGAGCAGATGCAGACGTTATGAATGTTTGGCAAGCTCGGTATGATGACTACTTGATAGTTTAGTGTGCCATGCTTTATGGCTTAGAACTGGGACTTCAAAAACCGTTTTGAATGCGACGGAGCATATAAGATGTTCCAAGAGTTGAAATTGATATTTCAGACTCATGCCCGAATCAAGAGGTATGAGACCTCTGACAAGTATTTTTGCCTACAAGATGGAGGAGAATAGCTCAACCAGTGAGCATGTGCTCAGAATGTCCGAGTACTACAATTGCTTGAATCAAGTGGGAGTTAATCTTCCAGATAAGATAATGATTGACAGAGTTCTCTAGTCACTACCACTAAGTTACCGGAACTTCATGATGAACTATAATATGCAAGGGATGACGAAAACGATTCCCCAAGCTCTTCGCGATGCTGAAATCGGCGAAGGTAGAAATCAAGAAAAGCATCAAGTATTGATGGTTGACAAGAACACTAGTTTCAAGTAAAAGGGAAAGGGAAAGAAAGGGAACTTCAATAAGAATGACAAGCAAGCTACCACTCCCATGAAGAAGACCAAAGCTAGACCCAAGCCTGAAACTGAGTGCTTCTACTGCAAAGGAAATGGTCACTGGAAGCGGAACTGCCCCAAATACTTGGTGGATAAGAAGGATGGCAAAGTGAACAAAAGTATATATGATATACATGTTATTGATGTGTACTTTACTAGTGTTCATAGTAGCCCCTGGGTATTTGATACCGGTTCAGTTGCTATGATTAGTAACTCGAAACAAGAGTTACAAAATGAACAAAGACTAGTTGAGGGCAAGGTGACGATGTGTGTTGGAAATGATTCCAAGGTTTATAAGATCACCATCGCATACTCCCTCTACCTTCGGGATTAGTATTGGAACTAAGTAAATGTTATTGGGTGTTTGAGTTGAGCATAAATATGATTGGATCATGTTTATTGCAATACGGTTATTCATTTAAGTCAGAGAATAATTGTTGTTCTGTTTACATCAATAAAACCTTCTATGGTCTTACATCCAATCTAAATGGTTTACTGAATCTCGATCATAGTGATACACATAATATTGATGCCAAAATATGCGAAGTTAATAATGATAGCGCAACTTATTTGTGGCACTGCCGTTTAGGTCATATTGGTGTAAAGCGCATGAAGAAACTCCATTCTGATGGGCTTTTGGAATCACTTGATTATGAATCACTTGATGCTTGCGAACCATGCCTCATGGGCGAGATGACTAAGACTCCGTTCTCCGGAACAATGGAGCGAACCACTGACTTATTGGAAATAATACATACTGATGTATGCGATCTGATGAGTGTTGAGGCTCGTGGCGGGTATCATTATTTTCTGACCTTCACAGATGATTTAAGCAGATATGGGTATATCTAATTAATGAAACACAAGTCTGAACCATTTGAAAAGTTCAAAGAATTTCAGAATGAAGTGGAGAATCATCGTAACAAGAACATAAAGTTTCTACGATCTGATCGTGGAGACGAAATATTTGAGTTACGAGTTTGGCCTTCAGTTCAAATAATGTCAAATAATTTCGCTACTCACGCCACCTGGAACACCACAGCGTAATGGTGTGTCCGAATGTCATAACCGTACTTTATTAGATATGATGCGATCTATGATGTCTCTTACCGATTTACCACTATCGTTTTGGGGTTATGCATTAGAGACAGCTGCATTCACGTTAAATAGGGCACCGTCTAAAAATCCGTTGAGATGACACCTTATGAACTGTGGTTTAGCAAGAAACCTAAGTTGTTGTTTCTTAAAGTTTGGGGTTGCGATGCTTATGTGAAAAAGTTTCAGCCTGATAAGCTCAAACCCAAATCGGAAAAGTGCGTCTTCATAGGATACCCAAAAGAAAACTGTTGGGTACACCTTCTATCACAGATCTGAAGGCAAGATCTTTGTTGCTAAGAGTGGATCCTTTCTAGAGAAGGAATTTCTCTCGAAAGAAGTGAGTGGGAGGAAAGTAGAACTTGATGAGGTAATTGTACCTTCTCCCAAATTGGAAAGTAGTTCATCACAGAAATCAGTTCAAGTGACGCCTACACCAATTAGTGAGGAAGTTAATGATGATGATCATGAAACTTTAGATCAAGTTACTACCAAATCTCGTAGGTCAACCAGAGTACGTTCTGCACCAGAGTGGTATGGTAATCATGTTCTAGAAGTCATGTTACTAGACCATGACGAACCTATGAACTATGAGGAAGCGATGATGAGCCCAGATTCCATGAAATGGCTTAAGGCCATGAAATCTGAGATGGGATCCATGTATGAGAACAAAGTATGGACTTTGATTGACTTGCCCGATGATCGGTGAGCCATTCAGAATAAATGGATCTTCAAAAGGAAGACAGACGCTTATAGTAGTGTTACTATCTACAAAGCTCGAATTATCGCAAAAGGTTTTCGACAAGTTCAAGGTGTTGACTACGATGAGATTTTCTCACTCGTATCGATGCTTAAAAATCTGTCCGAATCATGTTAGCAGTTGCCGCATTTTATGAAATCTGGCAAATGGATATCAAAACTACATTCCTTAATGGATTTATTAAAAAAGAGATTTATATGATGCAACCAGAAGGTTTTGTCAATCCTAAAGGTGTTAACAAAGTGTGCAAGCTCCAGCGATCCATCTATGGACTGGTGCAAGCATCTCGGAGTTGGAATATACGCTTTGATGACTTGATCAAAGCATATAGTTTTATACAGACTTGCGGTGAAGCCTGTATTTACAAGAAAGTGAGTGGGAGCACTACAACCTTTCTGATAAGTATATGTGAATGACATATTGTTGATCGGAAATGATGTAGAATTTTCTGGAAAGCATAAAGGAGAATTTGAAAGGAGTTTTTCAAAGAAAGAATTACCTGTAAAGCTAGTTACATATTGGGCATCAAGATCTATAAATATAGATCAAGACGCTTGATAAGACTTTCGATGAGTAAATACCTTGGCAAGATTTTGAAGGAGTTCAAAATGGATCAGTCAAAGAAGGAGTTCTTGCCTGAGTTGTAAGGTGTGAAATTGAGTAAAGACTCAAAACTCGGCCACGGCAGAAAATAGAAAGAGAATGAAAAATCATTTCCTATGCCTCAGTCATAGGTTCTATAAAGTATGCTATGCTGTGTACTAGACCTATTGTATACCTTAGCATGATTTTGGCAAGGGAATACAATAGTGATCTAGGAGTAGATCACTGGAAAGTGTTCAAAATTATCCTTAGAGGACTAAGGAAGTATATCTCAGTTATGAAGGTGATAAAAGAGTTCATCGTAAAGAGTTACGTCGATGCAAGCTTTTTACACGGATCTAGATGACTCTAAGTCTCAATCTAGATACATATTGAAAGTGGGAGCAATTAGCTACAGTAGCTCCGTGCAGAGTATTGTAGACATAGAAATTTGCAAAATACATACGAATCTGAATGTTGTAGACCCGTAGACTAAACTTCTCTCACAAGCAAAACATGATCACTCTTTGGGTGTTAATCACATAGCGATGTGAACTAGATTATTGACTCTAGTAGTAAACCCTTTGGGTATTAGTCACATGAAGATGTGAACTAATCACATAAAGATGTGAACTATTGGTGTGAAATTACATGACGACGTGAACTAGATTATTGACTCTAGTGCAAGTGGGAGACTGAAGGAAATATGCCCTAGAGGCAATAATAAAGTTGTTATTTATATTTCCTTATATCATGATAAATGTTTATTATTCATGCTAGAATTGTATTAATCGGAAACTTGGTACATGTGTGAATACATAGACAAACAGAGTGTCCCTAGTATGCCTCTACATGACTAGCTCGTTAATCAAAGATGGTTAAGTTTCCTAGCCGTGGACATGTGTTGTCATTTGATAAACGGGATCACATCATTAGAGAATGATGTGATGGACTAGACCCATCCGCTAGCTTAACACTATGATCGTTTAGTTTATTGTTATTGTTTTCTTCATGACTTATACATGTTCCTATGACTATGAGATTAGGCAACTCCCGAATACCGGAGGAACACTTAGTGTGCTATCAAACGTCACAACATAACTGGGTGATTATAAAGATGCTCTACAGGTGTCTTCGATGGTGTTTGTTGAGTTGGCATGGATCAAGATTAGGATTTGTCACTCCGATTGTCGGAGAGGCATCTCTAGGCCCCCTCGGTAATGCACATCACTATAAGCCTTGCAAGCAATGTGACTAATGAGTTAGTTGTGGGATGATGCATTACGGAACGAGTAAAGAGACTTGCCGGTGACGAGATTGAACTAGGTATGATGATACCAATGATCGAATCTCGGGCAAGTAACATACCGATGACAGAACAACGTATGTTGTTGTGTGGTTTGACAGATAAAGATCTTCGTAGAATATGTAGGAACCAATATGAGCATTTAGGTTCCGCTATTAGTTATTGACTGGAGATGTGTCTCGGTCATGTCTACATAGTTCTCGAACCCGTAGGGTCCGCACGCTTAACGTTTGATGACGATTTGTATTATGAGTTATGTGATTTGATGACCGAAGTTTGTTTGGATCCCCGGATGAGATCACAGATATGACGATGAGTCTCGAAATGGTCGAGAGGTAAAGATTCATATATTGGAAGACTATATTCAGACATCGGAAAGGTTCCGAGTGATTTGGGGATTTTTCGGAGAACCGGGGAGTTACGGGAATTCACCGGGGGAAGTATTGGGTATTATTGGGCTTTAGTGGAAAGGAGAGAAGGGCCACAAGGGGAGGCAGCGCGCCCCCATGGGCTGGTCCTAATTGGACTAGGAGGGGGGCGGCGCCCCCCTCTTTCCTTCTCCCTCTCCCTCTCCCTCCTTCTTCTCCTACTTGGACTAGGAAAGGGGGGAACCTACTCCTACTAGGAGTAGGAATCCCCCCTTTGGGCGCGCCCCTTGAGGCCGGCCCTCCTCCTCCTCCCCTCCTTTATATACGGGGGAGGGGGCACCCCATAGAAACACAAGTTGATCTCTTAGCCGTGTGCAGTGCCCCTCTCCATAGATTTCCACCTCGGTCATATTGTCGTAGTGCTTAGGCAAAGCCCTGCACCCTCATCACCGTCGCCACGCCGTCATGCTGATGGAACTCTCCTTCGGCCTCAACTGGATCAAGAGCCCGAGGGACGTCATCGAGCTGAACGTGTGTTGAACACGGAGGTGCCATACGTTCGGCACTTGGATCGGTTGGATCGCGAAGACGTTCGACTACATCAACCGCGTTACTAAACACTTCCGCTTTCGGTCAATGAGGGTACGTAGACACACTCTCCACTCTCATTGCTATGCATCTCCTAGATAGATCTTGCATGACCATAGGTAAATTTTTTGAAACACTGTGTTTCCCAACACCTTCTCGGTGTCCGCCGCGGCCCCACTTGACGGTCGTCCAACGGCCCGCCACCTACCTGGTCAGCTTAATTTATGACCACGAGCCCACACGTCAGTGACGTCGGTCGCCCCTTTTCTAGCCGACCGTGCGGAGGGGCCGTCCTCATCCAGCCAGCCCCCGTCCACATCTAGGCACGCTCGCTCCCCTGTTGCCGGCAAATCCCAGCCAACCCTAGCCACCCAAGCTGTGCCAAATGGGGCTCTACTCCGGTGCCGGCAGCAGTAGCAAGGCCCCCGCCGTCCCTTTCCCCTCGGAATTCCCCCCGCCTCCACCGGCAGAGGCAGCTCGTGAATGTGCCAATGCACCAGGCGGAGTGGCACTGGCAACACCGCGTGCCTCTGCCGTACCCCGATGTCACCCTGCCGCACTGAAAGTGCGTTATATCGACTAGAGGGGGGTGGATAGGCGATTTTTATGAATTCTTCACTGAGGAATTTGCAGGAGAGGAAATTCCTTAGCGAAGAACTACTAGCAGCGGAATAAGTACTCAAAAGTAAACATAACAGAACACAAGCATAGTCATCATGATGAAATGAAGACAGGCACAGAGTACAGAAAGCGTAAGCACAGGATAACACAGGATGAAGACAAACAAACTGAAGAAATTGAACTAAGGAAATTGAGAAAATCTTCAGTCAAAGTCTTCAAGCACAGATATGAACAAGCACACAACACAGTTATGAGGAAATGAAAGAGTTGAGGAAATAGAACCAGTAAGCTTGGTAAAGACAATGATTTGGTAGACCAGTTCCAACTGCTGTCTCAGTTGTACGTCTGGTTAGGGCGGCTAGGTATTTAAACCTGAGGACACACAGTCCCGGACACCCAGTCCTGAACACGCAACTCAGGACACTCAGTCCTCACCGTATTCCCCTTGAGATAAGGTCAACAGACCTCGCCCAATCACTCGTGGTAAGTCTTCAGGTGACTTCCGAACCTTCACAAACTTGGTCACTCGGCAATCCACAATTCCTCTTGGATGCTCTAGACCATGACGCCTAACCATCTGGAAGAAGCACAGTCTTCAAAGGTAACAAGCGTCGGATCCACGCAGGATCAATCTCTTCAGTGATGCTCAATCACTTGGGGTTTGTAGGTGTTTGGGTTTGGATTTTCCTCACTTGATGATTTTCGCTCAAAGTCCTCGGAGGATGGGTTGCTCTCAAATGACAAGTGTCAGTTTCTCTCAGAGCAGCCAACCAGCTAGTGGTTGTAGGGGGCGGCTATTTATAGCCTAGGGAGCAGCCTGACATGATAAGACATAAATGCCCTTCAATGATAAGACCATTAGGTGGATAGATATTTTGGGACAGCTGGTGCATAGCACAGCAACGGTCGGAATTTTGAGTGGCGAAATCCTCAGGGCTATCATGTTCCTCACTGTGTAGGCAATCCGCACTGGCGGATTCCTAACTCCTCAGTCAGAACAAATTTCTCAGAGACCAGAAGAACTTCGTCTCTGTCACTGAAGAATATGACTGGACTGTATCAGATTTCTAATGGCTTCACTCGAAGGGATTGGTAGGTGTAGGATTTTGAGTTGAGCATCACATGGAAATTTTTCCTTAGTATTTCCTCGACCCCTTTAACAGTACGGTGTTTCCTATGACTCAAGAAAGAGAAAATGAAACTACGAAAACAAAAGTCTTCACACTTCATGTTCCTCGAATGAATACCAAGTCTTCAAGGTCACACCAATTTCTTCACTTTCAAAGTCTTCAGAAATCGAAAGTCTTCAGTCAAAGAACTTCATTTTTAGGGGTCGAATTTCTCTGTAAATATCAAACTCCTCATAGACTTATAGACCTGTGTATACTCACAAACGCATTAGTCCCTTAACCTATAAGTCTTCAATACACCAAAATCACTAAGGGGCACTAGATGCACTTACAATCTTCCCCTTTTTGGTGATTGATGACAATATAGGTTAAGTTTTCATCAGGGATAAACATATGAAGTGTAAATACTAATATTGAGGAATTTGATTGCAAGATATAGAAGAACTCCCCCTGAATATGTGCATGGTGAGGTATTTTCTTTTGAAGCATTGCACACTTGAAGAGTAGAATCATGGAGATCTCCCCCTATATCTTGTAATTTATACACGCATTTGACATATCAAAATGAAGAATTTGAAATGCATGATGAAATATGGTGACTGATGTAATTCAGCATGCGTGCATTAACATATATGAGGAATAAGCATGCACAAAAACATATCAAATGTATCAGAGCACCATCGGGTTTAAGTTTACAATTCGATCCAATAAAGTCTCAGAAGAACGAGAGTTGTAACTTAATAAAAAAAACGCCATATAGAAAGACCCGCTTGAAGACTAACTCAAAATTCTCCCCCTTTGTCATCAAATGACCAAAAGGATAGAATATGAGGACTAACGCCCCTGAAGAATATCAAGTTGATGAAGGAGCGCCAGCGTTGGTTGTTTGTTGTGGAAGGGCCTGCCGCAGTGTCGTCCAAGTCTTCATTCTCGTCAGTATCGCGTGATGAAGAATATGAGCTGGCCACCAAAGAAGGAACCTTGACCTTCTTGAATTTCTTCGGTGGAGGTGCAGACCAGTCAAAATCTTCCTTGAGACCCATTTTCTTGAGATCTTCTTCACCATACAGATGTGACAGTATTGCCCAGGTGCGACCAAAAACTTCATGGAGGTAGTAATGGTTTTTCTTCACTGCATTGTGCGTAGCAGTCATGTTGTGAAGAAATGAACCAAACAGACGCTTAACCCATTTATGATTTCGATCCACCTTCTGGTGAAGACTAAGCAGAAGCTCACGATCAGTCATCACACGAGGAGCAGTGGCTTGAGGAGTAGACTTGGGTGCATTGGCAGAGTCATGTGTGGCAGAGTCATCATTGGTGGAATAAGATGCAGCTTTGTGAAACTGTCCATCCAATGGACGAATGCCTTCATCTATAACAGCTGGTGTCTTGCCCTTTTCATCAACTAAGGAATAGGTCCGCTTGAGGACTTCAATCGGGGGCAAGTAGCTGAGGTGATTTCGAAAATCAGCTTTGTAGTTGAGTGAAGACCTTGTCCTAAGGAATCTCATAATCCAAGGTGCATAAGGCTTCAGCTCAAACGGAGAAAGTGCAACATTTGCCAGAGTCCTCATGAAGAAATCATGATAATTGACAGGAATGCCATGAACGATATTGAATACCAGATTCTTCATGATGCCAACAATTTCCTCATCAGATGAGCCGTGGCCTTTGATGGGACTCATTGTCCTCGTTAGAATGCGATAGACAGTTCTGGACACATATTGTAATTCCTTCACGAGGAATTTGGTTCGTGGGGTCTGACCTGGCTTCAAAGGTTTCATCAGAACTTGCATGTAGTGATTTGTAAGCTCAGGTTCACTGTAAATGCAACGAGCTTCTTCAAGGGGAGGACTGAGTGGTAAGGCACGAAGCAATTCAGTAGCCGGTGCTGTGTAGTGAGTGTTCTCAGACATCCAGTCCAGCACCCATGAATTCACATATTTAGAATCTCCTGTGATGTGCAGCGTCGCATAAAATTAAAGAATCAGTTCTTCATTCCAATCAAAGATGTCAGAGCACAAATTAACAGTCCAACATCGTGAAGAACACTGAGGACTGGCATGAAGCATGGCAGAGATTCCATATCCACGTGAGGAATGTGCTCATGATAGAAGATTTTGTTTTTGTTGAACAGCACTGAGGAATAGAAATTGGCTTGGCTGGCTATCCAGAAATGCCTCTTCCTAATGCGAGCAGAGTCATAACGGTTGTAGTCTGTGAAGAGTATGTGCTTGCCGAAGAAATCATCAGCCTTGAATTTTTGCTTCCTGGAGAATGGATCCTTTGGCTTGGGTAGAGGAGTGTCAGTGAGTTGCATCACGACCTCAGGAATCTCAATCACAGGTTCTTTAGGCTGAGGAATTTCTGGTTCCTCTTCAGTGGCAGTCTGCGTCTTTAGATGTTCAGCAGCAGCAGTTTCTTCAGCACTAGTGGCTGGAATTTCTTCACGTACAGATGAAGTGGGGTGAGTTTCTTTAGAGCCCATTTGAACAGCTTGTGCAGGGGACTGAGGTATTTACTGCAATGGTGTGAACATTGGAGAGTTTGGATGCTAACTTTCCCAGAATTCATCACTCATCACTGGTGTGGAGTAGCCAACGTCCACATCTTCATCTTCCATTTCTTCAACGCCAGCCTCTTCAGCAGTGAACTAAGGCAGAGGCGAGGAGATGACAGGTGTTGAAGGGATCTCATCCACTTCAATTTCTTCATCCAACTGCTCTGACGAAATAGCAGAAGGAGTTTCTTCATCAGATCCGCTGGGGATCACATACTCTTCATCGAAAGGAACAAGGTCCTTTGATGGCATGGTAGAGAGAGGAGCAACATCAATGGGATTTTCAAACGAGCTGGTCAAAGGCTTCATCTTCTTCATAGCTGAAGAATCTGAAGTAGCTGATGCTTTCCTTTTCTTCACTGCTGCACGCTCTGCAGCCTTGGTTTTCTTCACGTCTGATGCAGATGGAAGGATCAGAGTTGGTGTTGGTGCAGGAGGAGCATGTAACGCCCCGAACACACCCGCCGGTGGTTGTTACTCCTGGCGGGATCCAGACTGGCCCCACAGATCAATACTAGTCTTTTCTGTGCACTTTGTCCTCACTCGTGCGCACCCAGGAGCAACTTCCCGGTCGGTCACCCATCCTAACACTACTCCAAGCTGAGCACGCTTAACTTTGGAGTTCTGTCTGAATGGGCTCCCAGAAAAGAAGGAATTACTTATTGATATGAGTAGTCTATCATCCCTAATAAGCCAGGCTATCATAGAGCAGAGGAATCTGGTTGATTTTCTTCGCGCACAACTAATGCAGTTGCCCTGATTTCTTCATTTTCTTCAGGCGCACCACTAGTGGATGCCCTGGCAATTTCTTCAGCGGCTGGAATGCAGTCATCTGCCTTGGAACTTACATTTTCTTCAGCAGCCTAATTTTCATCAGCGGTGCTGGCATGTTCTTCAGTCGGCTGAGCAGATGCTTCAGCCTGAGGAACTTCCTGTTGCATTGGGGCTGCAACATTTGAGGTGAAGTTATCCGCAAGTTTCACAAAGCGCACCTTGGCTCCAAGCCAATCAGCGTGGTATGCGTCAAATTCATCACTGAGTTTCTTGATCTCAGTTTGAACAGCGACAAGTTCTTCAGTTGTCATAGAGACAACGTTTTTCTTCAGATAGCGCTCCTTCTTGTACTACGCTTTCTTGATCTGCCTGGCCTTCTCATATTTCCATTTTTCTTCTTGTATGAAGTGGGTCAGCATGTGACTTTGGCCATGAGTCAGCTTGAAGTCAGGCATGGGAGTGTTGGGGTCCTTGTGCCAAACATCAATATATTCAAGGATCAACTTTGGATCCAAAAGTAGTGGCACATTTGTTCCCTTGGCTCTAGCGGCCCTGACTTTACTATCTCTGATGATTTCAGCAAGTTCATCATCATCAGCTTCATCTTCTTCAGACAACTCTTGGAAGGTGACCTGCTTCTTCTGAGGACTAGGGTGAGGACCTCGTCCAGCAGTGGCCTTTGTCTTCAGTAGAGAGGGTCCCGTTGAAGAATTTGGTGCAGCTGAGGAACTAGCTGAAGCTCCTGAGGCAATTGAGACGCCTGTGGTCCTTTGACACGTGGCGAGATGCACAGGTGCAGAGGACTTTGTCAAAGCAACTGAGGACTTGTGAGGAGCTGAGGATTTGGGAGGAACAGGAGCAACATGAGAAGTTGGCCTTGATGGCTTTGAAGATTCTGGCCGTGAGGGCATTGCTGAGGAACTTGGCCTTGAAACCACTGAAGGTGAGGCACTTGGCTTGTGCGCAGGCTTTTTTGACATGGCCTTCTTAGGCTTGACAGAGGCCTCAGCGGCAGCAGCAGCAGAGTCTTTGTTAAATTTCCTTACAACTTCTTTGGCTTGTTTAGCCAACTTGGCTTGGCGCTTGGCCCATTCATCAGGATAATCCTCACCACTCTTGAGGCTGGTGGGATGCTATTTGTCCAGGTACCAATGGAGGTCTTGGGCATGGAGGATTGAGTGCGAATTTCTTCATGTATTTGGGAGTGACATATCTGTACTCTCTCCACTCTCTAGCCCATCTCCTCTCTATCTTCTGAATGCGCACCTTGCGCTGATTTTTGTCTTCCTCAGGAGGTGTGCAGTACCCAACATATATATCATCAGGGATCTCAAACATTGTGTTGACCTCAGCCTTCTTTCCTCCTTTCTGTGGCTTCTTACCATCAACCATTTTCTTCAGTTGAGGATTTTGAACAATTGAATTCTCTGAAGAAGTATGCAACTTTTCTTCGAGGAACGCTGCAAATGCGTTAGTTGATGAGAACCTAGTGATTCAGCAGCTGACATGAGTACTTGTGAACAGAGTATAGTTGCGAGGAATTTGGAGAGGTCATATGCGTTCTTAGAAGGTTTTTATAAAGAACAAGTTTGAGGAATTTGACCAGATAAGCCTTGAAGAATTTCACTAAGCGTTCTTAGTCCTAGGTTCCAGAGTTGTACAGATCAGAAATCCGCACAATTGAGGAATCTTGAAGAGAAATTTGCAGCTTAGAGAAATGAATCAAGAACAAATGATATGAGAGGTGTTTTAGTGTGTGAAGATATGAAGAAAAACACCTTTGAAGATTTTGTAGATAATCATTCGAATCAACGAGGGCAGTAAAAGTAACTTTTAATTACCCTGAACGAAGAACACGACGAACTGGAGTGAGGGGATGTGAAGTTCGTCAGTGCGGATCTTCCACGCCCTAACTTGGCGGAGGAAGACAGCTACGGTGGCGGCGGAGTGAAGATTTCCGCGGCCGGCGCGAGTACGGCGGCGATGAGGTCGAGGAAGTGAAGCTCTTCCTCACCGGCAATGATGAAGTAGCGGCGGCGCTAGGGTTTGAGAAGCTCGAGCTAGAGAGAGGTCGAGCAGAGTAAAAGAAGTGAGGAAGGGGAGAGGGGTATTTATAGCCATGGTGAAAACCGTTCGCCCGAAGAATTTGGACGAACATGCCCCTGACCCTTCTCATTCGCATGACATGTGTCACCCACGTACTGAGAAGTGGATATTGTGTTAGATCGTGGGTGAGTGGATAAGTATGTCGTGGGATGCGGAACGGTTTGAGCGGCAACGCCAAAAAAATTGGATAAGATAAGTTAAAAGTTCCGTTCGCAATTTCTTCAGCTGACAAGGACACAGTGAAGATTTTGAACGAGTTTCAAATAGAACGCACATGAAGAATTTGTGAACAGATTGGGTTGAGTATGGCATAGAGGGGGAAGGGTCCGATCACATTCACTTAGCAGAAAAACCAACTTGAAGAAGTAGGCATAAGTGAATGCTGTAGAGGACATAAACTCACACACACACACACACACATACACACACACACACACACACACACACACACACACACACACACACACACACATATATATATATATATATAGCCAATGAATAAAAACAACGGAAACAGTGTAGACAATGCAAAGTTGAAGAATTTTAACAACTGAGGAATTTCAACTTTTGGTGGTGGCGTGACCCACCGTATAAGAATGATGATTTCAGACACCGCGTACAATTATCATAGGGTTCTGAGAATCAAATTCTTCGTTAATTTCTTCACACTTAGAGTGTTATTCTTCATTGATTGAAGAAAAACGTTTCTTCATGTGTTGCACATCTAAGTCATCAATTTTGCATAAGTGTTAGGATGAGTGTCCTTTTCAAAGAACATTCGAAGATTCTAGGATATTTAGCTCACACCGCAACTTGCTAAATCTCTTCTCATCCAAGGGCTTTGTGAAGATATCGGCTAGCTGTTCTTCAGTCTTCACATGCTCAATAGAAATGTCGCCCTTCAACACATGATCACGAAGAAAATGATGACGAATTTGAATGTGCTTAGTCTTCGAGTGCCGAACTGGGTTGTGAGTAATCTTGATGGAACTCTCATTGTCACAGAAGAGAGGCACATTCTTCATGTTGACGCCGTAGTCCTTGAGAGTTTTCTTCATCCATAGAAATTGAGCACAGCAAGAACCAGCGGCAATATACTCAGCTTCAGCAGTAGATAGTGATACGCAGTTCTGTTTCTTCGAGGACCAACAGACCAAAGATCGTCCGAGGAAATGGCATGTACCAGATGTTGACTTGCGGTCCACACGATCACCAGCATAGTTAGAGTCAGAATATCCAATGAGATCATAATCCAAGTGTTGGTGTGTGAGCTAGATATCGAAGAATATGCTTCACAGCCTTATGGTGTGATTCCTTCGGTGTAGCTTGAAATCGGGCACACATGCAAACACTAAGCATTGTATCTGGCCTAGATGCACATAAGTATAATAAAGAACCAATCATGGAGTGGTATACCTTATGATCGAAGTCAATACCATTTTCATCAGTGCACAGATGGCCATTTGTGGGCATAGGAATTTTGATGCCTTTGCAATCTTGCATGCCGAATTTCCTCAGTACATCCTTGAGGTATTTCTCCTTAGATATGAATATGCCATTGCGTTGTTGACGAATTTGAAGACCTAAGAAGAATTTTAATTCTCCCATCATAGACATTTGATATTCTTCACTCATCATGTAGGAAAATTCATCACTATAACGTTGGTTAGTACAGCCAAAGATAATATCATCAACATGTACTTGGCACACAAACAATTCACCATCATAAGATTTAGTGAAAAGAGTAGGGTCGAGTGAACCGGGTTTGAAGCCTTTCTTCATGAAGAATTCCTTCAAGGTATCATACCACGCCCGTGGGGCCTGCTTGAGGCCATAGAGAGCCTTGTTGAGTCTGAAGACTTTGTCAGGATTCTTTGGATCTTCAAAACCTGGGGGTTGAGCAACATATACTTCTTCCTCAAGCTTACCATTGAGGAATGCACTTTTCACATCCATTTGATATAAAGTGATATCATGATGGTTAACATAAGCAAGTAATATGCGAATAGCCTCAAGTCTAGCAACAGGTGCAAAATTTTCATCGAAATCAATTCCTTTAACCTGTGTGTAGCCTTGAGCTATGAGCCGTGCCTTATTCCTCACCACAAGGCCATTTTCATCTTGCTTGTTGCGGTAGATCCACTTTGTGCCAATGATATTGTGCTTGCGAGGATCTGGACGTTTGACCAGTTCCCAGAGATTGTTGAGCTCGAACTGATGTAATTCTTCTTGCATGGCCTGAATCCACTCAGGCTCCAGAAATGCTTCATCTACCTTAGTGGGCTCTGTGATAGAGACAAAAGCATAGTGCCCACAGAAGTTAGATAAATGTGAAGCTTTTGAGCTTGTGAGAGGACCTGACGCTTTGATGTCATTGATGATCTTTTCAAGTTGCACTTTTTTTGCAATGCGAGGATGAGCTGGTAGTCGTTGAGGAATTTGATCAGCATTCTCTTCAGCACCATTTTCTTCAGTATTTTCTTCAGGTGCATTAGCTCGACGTTCTTCATGTTCTGGAATGAATTCTTCAGCAGATTCTTCAGTAGGAATGACATCCTCAGTAGCCTTAAACTTGATAGTTTCCTCAGGTGCTGGTTCATCTATCACAGTAGGTAGGTGCTCTCTTTGCGAGCCATTAGTTTCATCAAACCGCACATCTACAGTTTCAACAACCTTGTGAAGAACGTTGTTGAAGACTCTGTAGGTGTGCGAGTCCTTTTCGTAACCAAGCATAAAACCTTCATGTGCTTTCGGTGCAAATTTTGAGTTGTGATGAGGATCTATAATCCAACATTTAGCACCAAAGACTTTGAAATAACTTACATTGGATTTCTTATCAGTGAGGAGTTCATATGCAGTCTTCTTCAAGAATTTGTGAAGATATACTCTGTTGATGATGTGGCATGCAGTATCAATTGCCTCAATCCAGAAACGACGAGGCGTTTTGTATTCATCAAGCATAGTGCGAGCCATCTCAGCAAGAGTCATGTTCTTGCGCTCCACGACGCCGTTCTGCTGAGGAGTATAAGGAGAAGATAACTCATGAGTAATACCAAGTTCATCAAGATAGTCATCTAGATCAGAATTCTTGAACTCAGTTCCATTGTCACTTCTAATGTGCTTGATCTTCACACCAAAGTTGGTTGAAGCCCTCGAGGAAAATCGTTTGAAGACTTCCGCACTTCATGTTTGTAAGTAACAATGTGTACCCATGTGTATCGAGAGTAATCATCAACAATAACAAAGCCATATTGAGATGCCTCATTTGAGACTGCGGAATAATGGTTAGGATCGAAGAGATCCATGTGAAGCAATTCAAATGGACGAGTGGTGGTCATGTTAGTATTCGCTGGATGCTTAGCCTTTGTCATCTTCCCGGCTTCACAGGCTCCGCATAGGTGATCCTTGAGGAATTTGACATTCTCGATGCCAATGACATGCTTCTTCTTCGCAAGCGTGTGCAAATTCCTCATGCCTGCATGACCAAGTCGTCGATGCCAGAGCCAGCCTTCTGAAGCTTTTGCAAGTAGGCACACGGCTGGTTGTGGTCCTATAGAGAAATCAACAATATACAGGTCTCCTCTCCTAAAGCCTTCGAAGACTTTGGAATTGTCAGCTTCCATAACCACAACACAATGGTACTTGCCAAATACAACAACCATATCAAGATCGCAAGCATTGAGACAGACATGAGGTTGTATCCTAAGGACTCGACAAGCATGACTTTGTCCATGTGTCAATCCTTTGTGATCGCAACCTTACCTAGACCCAATACCTGACTTTTGCCTTTGACGGCAAAGATGATATGCTTCAGATGCGACGGAGATAATGGAGAATCCATCAATAGATTCTTGTCACCAGTCATGTGATTTGTACATCCACTATCAAGGACCCACTCAGTGGCTTTGGGTTGATCATCCTGCATATGAATTAGTGCAACTTACGAACTCATATACTTCATTAGTGAAGAATATGACATCAATTCATCAGATCAATTTCATCAAGCAATAGAACAAATAAAGCAGTATGAGGATGTGTGAAATGAAAGTTCATTTCTTCATGGTTAGCCTGCGTCCTATGAGGCATACTCAGGTCTCCATCAAATATTTCAGACGATTACGTACGTCTGGAGACCTGACCCTGCAGAAGCGATTAGTTCTTTTTCTTCACCACCCACATCTCAAGGGGTGGCAAAGAGTTCATCACTCTGCAAGCTCCATACAAGAAAGATGGCATAGAAGCCAGCCCATTTCGTTTCACATAAGAGGAGTTAGGATAAGCATATGAATAAGCAGAGAAATTCGTCGAGGACTTATGAACATGATGATTAGAAGGATAGTGCTCATATTCATAGCCCTTAGTTCTTCCCTGTGAAATAGAGTTGTTAGCACGATGATATTCATGTGAGGACTTTGATCCTTTTGAGGAATTTGGTCAATATGAAGAATTTGATCTGGGGTTCCTATTCTTCACAGGTGGTGTCCTGAGGACATTCACCTGAAGACTTTCAAGGCACCTTTTGGGAACCCAGATTTTCTTCATAAGGGGACCGTTCCTGCAGTTAGTGCCAACATATCTAGCAAATATTTCACCATTCTGATTTTTGAACAGTTTATAGTTGGAGTCAAATGACTCATCATCAGAACGAGGAGATTCACATGCAAATCCAGATAAGTTAGATGGATCAACTGGAGGTCCCTTTGCAGCAACCCATGTAGTTTTGGGGTACTGCTCAGGCTTCCAATATGTACCATCAACATTGAGTTTCCTCTCAAAGGCAATACCCTCTTTCCTAGGGTTCGTGTTGAGGATTTGCTTTTTAAGCACATCACAAAGAGTCTGATGCCCTTTGAGGCTTTTGTACATGCCTGTCATGTACAATTCCTTCAGCCCTACATCGTCGGTGATACTAGCAATGTCCTCAAATGAGGAATTAGTGATAGCAGAGGCATGTGAAGAATTTGAAACATTAGCAGCATTTGAACATTCAGGTGAAGAATTAGCAGATTCATGTTCAATGCACTTCAAGCATGGAGGAACAAATTCTTCCTGAGAAGCGCTGATTTGTTGAGCAAGTAATGAATCGCGCTCCTTCTGAAGATCTTCATAACTCACTCTTAGCTTCTCAAGGTCTTGATTTCTTTGAAGAAATTCATAAGAAAGCTTCTCATGATCAGATAAGAGAGTGTTATGATGACCTTGAAGGTTGTCAAACCTAGTCTGAAGTCTCTAAAGACTTTCAGCCAAATCTTTTGACTGATCCATTTCTTCACCCAACATATCATCGCTCTTATTTAGCATGTATTGAACTTTTTCCAAAGCTCTTTGTTGTTTAGTGGCAAGGGAAGCAAGTTTGACATAGCTGGGTCCAAATTCATCACCAGATTCATCATCACTAGACTTAGATAGGTAGCATTCAGTTACCTTAGCATCTTTTTCCATAAGGCATGATGCAGAAGATGATGATTCTGGTTCGAATGCCATTGCTTTGAGAGATTCCTTGAAGTCCTCAAACCAAGGATCATGGCAGGTTCGATGACCTTCATAGACCTTGGAGAGACGTTCCCAGATAAGCTTCGCATGATCGAGATGCATGATATTCCTGAACTGATTTTGAGACAGACAGGAGCAGATGACGTCCTTTGCCGTGAGGTTGAGAAAAGTGTACTTGCGAATGTCATCTGCTTCCGCCATCTTGCACAGATCGGTCAGACCAATCTCAGTGGCGGTCCACAGTTCGCTGTTCATCGCCATGGGGCGCTTCTTCATCATGGCCTTCCACTTGGGATACTCGTGACCGTCAAAGATGGGCATGTCACTTTCTTCATACCTGCCATCGACATAACTAAAACTCCAGGCGGTTAAACCAAAATCACACAGAATAATGGAGTACCTTGCTCTGATACCAATTGAAAGTGCGTTATATCGACCAGAAGAACTTCGTCTCTGTCACTGAAGAATATGACTGGACTGTATGAGATTTCCAATGGCTTCACTCGAAGGGATTGGTAGGTGTAGGATTTTGAGTTGAGCATCACATGGAAATTTTTCCTTAGTATTTCCTCGACCCCTTTAACAGTACGGTGTTTCCTATGACTCAAGAAAGAGAAAATGAAACTACGAAAACAAAAGTCTTCACGCTTCATGTTCCTCGAATGAATACCAAGTCTTCAAGGTCACACCAATTTCTTCACTTTCAAAGTCTTCATAAATCCAAAGTCTTCAGTCGAAGAACTTCATTTTTAGGGGTCGACTTTCTCTGTAAATATCAAACTCCTCATAGACTTATAGACCTGTGTATACTCACAAACGCATTAGTCCCTTAACCTATAAGTCTTCAATACACCAAAATCACTAAGGGGCACTAGATGCACTTACACGCACGACTGACATCTGGACCCAGAGAGGATCCCAGTGCCGGCGGCGCCGCGGTCGGCTAGGGCGCACGAGGAGGAGGTGCGGTGCCGGCGGGCGCTGCTGACGCTGGAGTAGCGCTGTGACGCCACCTACGCATCCGACTTGCCGAACTGGAAGAGGTGGTTTGCCTTCGAGCACAAGGAGGCGAGGCGACGCGGCGTGCGCGAAGTCGACCGCAGCGTGCCGCCGCCCCCGCTTGTCGTCTGCGAGGAGGACCACGCGGCGGAGGACGCCTACCAGATGGCCCTTGCGGCGGTCTACCGCGAGAGCGAGGAGGACGAGCGGCGCATGGTGGAGGCAGGCGAGGAAGAGGAGGCTCGGTACGAGGCGGACATGGCGCATGCCATTGCCCTCTCCGCGGCCGGCGACTGCGTGCTGCCGCCAGTGGCCCCGCCGTCCCCTCCCTGACACAGCGTCAAGGCCGACCCGGAGCTACAGCCGGAGCCCGAGCCGGAGGCGTCCCCCATCGAGCGCTACTCCTGGATGAGAGTATTGCATGAGTGGGTGTCCGTGCCACCAGTTTGGATGGGGATGATGCCGGCGCAGGAGGCGGCATACCTCGAGATGTGGCGCCAGCGAGGGCTGGACGAGGAGCACTGACGCGGCAAGTACGAGGAGATGCTCGAGTGCGACCTCGAGGAGGAGCAACGCGAGGCTGAGGAGGAGGCACGCCAGGCCGCGGGTGCATAGGCGGCCGCATAGCCCTCCGCGCCGGCATTGCCCATGCCGGAATAGCTGCCCGCGACCTACATTGCCGTCGGCTGGAACACGACGTTCCCGTGGGCCGGCCCTGCACCGACGCTCATCGACCCCGAGGACGACGACGATGCCTAGGGCAGTGCGCCGCCTCGTACTTTAGTTTGTTTTTGATTTCTTTTAATGCTAATGTGGACGCGTGGACTCTCGCCGACCTTTCTGGCCGGCTTTAATGTTTAAATAAATTATTTTTATTTTAAATATGCATGCACTTTTTTTTGTCGGCGCCGCCAAAATGGGTCGGGCGAGCGTTGGGCGCAGACGCCGACTCAAACGTGAAAGCGGACGTCCGTGTCCGCTTGGCCGACCCAAACGAACAAAAATGGACAAATGTGTTGTCCGTTTGAGTCGACCCGTTGGAGTTGCTCTAAGGTATGAAACTTGGACGTACGAAAAGGGCACGTCGCCTACGCTCTCATCAACCCGTCTGCCAAAATGAACTCGCGCTACTTAGCCCCCCTCATTTTCATTTTGCGATCTTGTCCTCTTACTCGTCGCCCCCTATCTGTTTAGGACCCTGTGCAAGCGGGAACACAAAGCCCACACATTTTTTTCTCGTCACTTCCCGAAATCTCCAAATCCGCCTCGTCATCCCGTGCCGTGTATGCTGGTCTTTGCTTCTGTCATCTCCTCTCGCTATGTCTGCTACCAGCTCTTCTTTGTGTGTTCCCCAAATCCCTTCCCCTCGTGCCTTGCCCTGGCTGTCACGGCGAGGTTCTTTTTCTTAAAAAAATATGCATGAGTGCGCATCTCATATATTATAAAAGAAAGGGGTGAGAGACCCTCCATAAGGTTTACACTAGATTTATAAGGTTGTAACTAGAACCTTCACAAGCATGTTTTTTTTGAAACTGTCACTGGAGGGAAAGACTCCCACCTGAATCTCTACTACTTAAAAAAACGCAAAGTTTTCATTTCACGTTACTTTTCACCATCCCTTCGTCCAACCTTCCTTATATAATAATAAATCGACTTAATTGACTTACCTTCTGAACGAATTTCACTTTCATTTCCTTACCAAACTTCAGATCAAAATATAAGGTAATTCATGGGCAGAATTTGATGATCATTTATTTACACAATCACATTATTATAGACAGGTAAATTACAAGCCGGCGTACTGAAGATCTATATCCCGTTGCAATGGACGGTCATTGTTCTAGTTAATTACAAAATGTTGAAGAAGTGGACCAATCCATAGCCAAGGTCATCACTAGAAAATTTCTCTATACTAGTTAAAAAGAAGCTAAGGTTCCCATTTCACCTTTCTTTCCACCACCCCTTCATCCAACCTTCCTTGTATAATAATAAATCGACTTAATTTACTTACCTCCTAAACCAGTTTCACTTTAATTTCCTTACCAAACTTCAGATCGTCCTACACTTAGCCCCAGATAAGGAGTCATCATTAAACCAGAACAAAAAAATCCTCCTACGCTTGTCTATTGTGATGCCCTCGATTTGACCGTACACTAATCATACACGCAAATGTGTACGATCAAGATCAAGGACTCACGGGAAGATGTCACAACACAACTCTAGACACAAATTAAAATAATACAAGCCAGGGGCCTCGAGGGCTCGAATACATAAGCTCGAAAACACAAGAGTCAGCGGAAGCAATAATATCTGAGTACAGACATTAAGTTAAACAAGTTGCCATAAGATGGCAAGCACAAAAGTAGCAACGATCGAAAAGGCAAGGCCTCCTGCCTGTGGCCTCCTAACTACTCCTTGAAGCCGAACTCCACGTAGAAACATCCTCGGGATCCTTTGGCTCCTGGACTCCATCATCTGGTTGCGACATCCGAGAAAAATGGAAAAGGGGAAAAGAGGGAGAAAAGCTACCATGAGTACTCATCCAAAGTACTCGCAAGCAAGGATCTACACTACATATGCATTGGTATCAATGAAATGGGTAGTATCTGTGGACTGGACTGTAGAATGCCAGAGTAAGAGGGAGAAAGCTAGTCTTACCATAGACTACACTTCTGGCCGCCTCCATCTTGAAGCATATAGGAGAGAGTAGCTGGTAAGTGCACCAAGTATCATTGTATAGCATAATCCTACCCGACGATCCTCTCCTCGTCGCCCTGTGAGAGAGCGATCAGCGGGTTGTATCTGGCACTTGAAAGGGTGTGTTTTATTAAGTATCCTGTTCTAGTTGTCATAAGGTCGAGGTACAACTCCGGGGCGTCCTTTTACCGAGGGACACGGCTATTCGAATAGATAAACTTCCCTGCAGGGATGCACCACATTACCCAACACGCCCGATCCCTCTGGCCGGACACACTTTCCTGGGTCATGCCTGGCCCCGGAAGATCAACACGTCGCAACCCTACCTAGGCTCAACGGTGAGGTCAGCACACCGGTCTAAATCCTATGCGCGTAGGGGTCTGGGCCCATCGCCCATTGCACAACTGCACGTTGCGTGGGCGGCCGGTGAGCAGATCTAGCAACCTCCATTACAATGGAAGTTGCGTTACGCGGTCCAACCCGGTGCACGCCGCTCAGTCGCTGACCTCAAGAAGGCTTCGGCTGATACCACGACGTCGAGTGCCCATAACTATTCACGCATAGTTGGTTAGTGCGTATAGGCTCGTAGCCAGACTCAGATCAAATACCAAGATCTCATTAAGCATGTTAATTGATGTAACCGTAAACGCCAACCAGGGGCCAGGCCCACCTCTCACCTAGGTGGTCTCAATCTGCCATGTCGCTCCGCTACAAAGTAACAGTCTAGAGCCGTCGGGAACCCAGGCCCACCACTACCTGGATGGAACCACCTGTCCTTTTAGTCCCCACATCGGAATCACTTGCGGGTACTCTACGAGCCGACCCGACTTTAGTCACCACATGTATCATATAATATGTATGTAAGTATATACCGGTGATCACCTCCCGAGTGATCACGGCCCGGTAGTATAGCATGGCAGATGGACAAGAATGTAGGGCCACTGATGATAAACCAGCATCTTATACTAAGCATTTAGGATTGCAGGTAAAGGTAACAACAGAAGTAACAAGGACATGCTATGCAGCAAAATAGGTTCATTTCTCTGCTTTGGGTCATCATGATGAAGTAGGAATCCTTTCTTCAGGAACTTCATCGTACTTACGACATGATAAGGGGGTATTTCGGAAGAATGGGCTGCTATAGTGTTGCTTATCTGGTAGATAACATCTGGAAAGGTGGAGGAAAGTAACTCTCGATTTGAAACTTAAGACATTATCGAGAGAAAAGTAAGAAGGTGCAAGATAGAAGTTCCAAGCACATAGGCAATTGCTCGTCGCCTAAAACAAAGTGTGAAAGGGATTCAGAGCAATGGGAATAAGTAATGCGTCTGGTACCAGAATAGATCACTAGGCAGGTGACCCGTGAATTATATATGAAGTCAAGCGCGAGGAATAACTTTGGCAACAGGGTGTACAGGAGAGTTAGGTTTTGATCCCGTGGAACTGTGTATTATGGGCCCACCATGTGGGTTAAAAGTAGAAAGAGCGGAGACATCTTGCATGGTTATGATAGCAAGGCACGTCACAGAATAACCTGTCAGTTATGTTGGCAACCACATCGGTGCTAAGGGCGAGGGACGAAGAGAACCATTTTCCTGTTCGTTTAACGAGGCAGACCAATAGGCAAAGTTCTCGTCCATCGGTGGTTACCGGAATGTCATCAACAAAAATAAAAGGGTTTTACTGACATGGTGTACAACGAGGTGCTTACTAAAGCAAGGAATTATCACTGCTAATCTAAGTCAGATTACAAGAAAGGTTAAACAAAACAATGGAAATGAAAATGTGTTTAAACACATATTTCAGGGGTATATCCTTCCCAAGGACAAATAGAGCATGATATCCATGACAGAATAGAAAGTAGAAAACCATTTAGGTAATGGGAGAGGAATTTCATGACAATACCCATACAACGGTATTAGGATAATCGATAAAGAAAATTTAGCATTGTGCTTCAAATGTTCTTATTGAAGATCGGAGTACCACAGACATGCTTCGAGATAGCATTGACATGGTCTTCGAGCAAGGTCGGACTTTGGATACACAAAGGATCCATCAGGAAAAACTTATAAAATAAGTCATTCAATTTCCTCATGGAAGAATGGTTAACCTTGCTAAAAAGGAAACTATAACACTAGGTCCTCCGCCCAGGTGTGCTAGGCATGACATCACCTTGCCGGGTCATATGAGGACCAATGTTACAACTCTTGAAAATATGTTCCAACCATCATATCTAACCGAGGTTCAGATCTGATTGGTGTCAGGATACCTCAGACTCAGGATGCCTGAGAAGAAGGTGCAACACCAATTAATGAGGTGACATTGTAAGATTCTTGGGAAATGAACTATGGAAGCGAGTTCCGGAACAAGAGTTCATCATTAAACCAAGGATAGGATGAGGGGGTGGCTGATGGACTCAGCGACAATCCTCAAAATTTCCAACAAGATGGATTTCCACAATTATGTGAACAAGGAGAAAACATTTGTCTAATCAAACAATACAATATAATGATGTATGTTCGAGGAAAACATCCACAGTTAAACATTGGTTGAACGGTGCACACGAAATATGGGCTGGGTTGCACGACCAACGTTGGAATGGCGATTTAGCAACCTGCACACTAAATTGGAATAGTTGTCCATTAATTCAGAAGCAATAGGGTTGCTAGAAATATTAAACTCTCATAATAGAGTTCACTTATTGGTACTCCAGTTGGAACACGGGGACCAAGAGAAGGATGGTGATGATGAGAAGCATCACTATACCAAGAATTATTAAGAGGTGGAGCAATTCTCACAACATCCTCGACATAACAAATGGTAATACTCCAACGTAGAACATATCATAAGCTAGATAGCAAGGAAGTCAAGATATAACACAAAACATGAACATGTTTGTGTTGGGGGAAGGCAAGAATGTTGTCGATGATAACACAATTCATCAAGGGGCAAGGATGGTATTTCTCATCCTGAATTCGACACACCACTTGGAAGAAGTCAAATTGTTGACAGTGATACGACAAATTTGTCGAGAGGTTTCAAGAAGATGTAATCGATCGAAGATGACATCAAGTCAAAGGAATGATGAAAGCAAAAGGTTATTGGAACCGCGGGTAGGACACAAACTCAAAATCAAGTTTGTTGTTCAAGGAGAAGTGATATGATGAGGAATATCGATGCGAGATTAGCTCACTGTCGAAATTTGTGCTCTGGGAAGAAGGACCATGTAGCACAGATAAAATTAGCATGATAATGATATAGCCGATCAGGCTAGGAATGACTTGAAGGATTATTAAACTCGTAAGCAACGAAAATTATTTAGAGTTATTGAATCGAAGTGCAGACTCGATTCACTATTCGGTGTTCTTGGTTGACGACAACCCAGAACCTAGGAACAATTGGATCCAGTGAGAAATAATAGTTGATGAATGTCGGTGTACAAAGGTAGGGGCTCCCCTTTTGACCCCTTTACTTGTGCACGGGCAGTCAGAGCCGCGCCCGCGGCCACACTTAACAAGGCAGAGGAGGGAAGCCGGAGGGAAACCGAAGCATAAGACAAACAAAGCAACACCAAGGCCAGAAACACTGAAAAACAAAGGGGCAAGGTGGACTCCCTCGGCAAGACCCTTGCCGGGGCGACCTCCGCGGCCCCGGCAAGAGCCTTGCCGGGGCAACTTGCCCAACACCAGCAGAGCGAGCCACCCTTAAGCCCAGGAGTTCCAAACACCGCCAACAATTACATTGGACCAAGGCTCGGGAGGCACCTCCATGGTGACATGCAGATCTTTGTCAAGATCATAAACACGCAAGATCAGATGAGGTCCAGAAGACGACGCCCCCCGGCGAGATCCTTGACGGGGACCACCGCGACGCCACTGCAAGACCCTTGCCAGGGCCTCGGCAAGACCCTTGCTGAGGACACCAGCAGGGCCGCAGCCAGGCCCGCGTCTGCCAAAGCTCCACCGTCGTCGCCAAGCATCTGCTAGCTCAACCAGCTATGCGGGCACCTGCATGGCGACGAGCGGCCTCTACACCGACCCAGCAAGCACCTGCGTGGTGGCATGCAAGTATTCCTAAATGCTCCACCACCGCGCCAGCCCAGCAGCCAGCCAACGTGGTGCCACGACGCCTCGTCAGCTCTGACGCGTGTCGAAGCCAGGCATGGCGGCGATAGCTGGGACATGCTTCCTTGTCGTCCTCGATAAAGTGAGAGGGGCACGTCGTCAGCGCATTAAATGTGTTTGTCCAACGGTGCCAAATGATAGACTCATCCACTATACATATTTCCACCTCCTGTGTGCCACTGTGGCAACCCCTTTTTCTTATAAAAGGAGGCCCGAGGCGACCAGGAGGAGGATTTGGATCTTTTGGGCAAAGTTGCATCCTGTAGCTAGCTCAAGAACACAAGAACACTCTCAATACATCCACCAAAGTAGGACTAGGGTTTTACACATCCTCGCGGCCTGAACTTGGGTAAACGATCCGTGTGCTTCCTGTCAGACCCACTCTTTCCACAACCCCGTGCCCGCCAACCGTAGAAGGTTTCCCAGTGATCCCATAGGTGTCGATTTCCCCCGACATCTTTGGCGCGCCAGGTAGGGGGAGTGTGGTTGTGAAAATCCGGTCTAACAGTCAGCCTAGCAATTCTTCATCGTCATGGCTCCCAAGAAGAAGGCGGTCAAAACGATCGGTTCGTCGGGAGATGGATGGCCCGTACCGGTGCGGGCGAGCAGCGGGCCGGTTGCGGATAGAACCCGAGGTGCGGCCCGCGAGAACCAACATCGCTCTGGCAGCCAGAGCCTGGCGAGCGGCTTCGTTCGCGCACGAGACAGCAAGTCGCACGCCGCCAAATCCAAAGACGGAGCCGGGCCCCTCGCAGGCGGCGCGGGGCCCTCCAAGGGCGGTGCTGTGCCACCTACGGGCGGCGCGGCGACCTCCAAGTCGCCTACGCCGGCGCCCACGACGCGCTCTTCTCAGGATGCACGTGACGAGCAGCGCCACCATGCTGGGGACCCCGGGCGCCGCCATGAGTAGGGGTCCTGTGCATCACTCGCGGGATGGAGGAAGCCAGCACGCCCGTCGAAGTGCTGGCGAAAATGGCACACACCCACTGGGCCGTGATAGAGCTCCTTCTAACATGGTTAGAAGTCGAAGCGTGCCCCAGTCCACGCAACTTTCGCCGCCACCCATGCTAGCAGAAGCTTTGGCACGCGCACATTTGCTCCTCGACTTCGCTCATGCCGCAGAAAAGCTCGACGAGTGGAGAGCCACCATTCGGAGCCTCGTCGGCATCGCCAACAAAGATGAGCCATGGCCAGCGGGGCCCTCAGGCCGGCGCTCCGTCGAACCACCGCACGCCAACGGTGGGGGGCGGAGGTGCTGTGGCCAGGTGAACTCTCCTCCTCCACGCCAGCTGCCATGGGTGTCGATCCATTGTGATGACGCTTCTGATAACATTTCCATAGCGTCATCCGATCCACAGACCCACCACGACCAGCGTCAAGTTCTTCGGGAGCGAGCCCACGAAGATGCTCGAGCACTGGCGCGATATGCGCCACCAGTCAGACAGGCGGGCAGGGCCCGCTATGGACCACCCAGCACCGGGAGGCTCCGACGGCCTACCTTACGAGGTGGGTTGCCCAGCCTTTACCCATGAGCTGCGGCAGTTCCAGTGGCCGTCCCACCGCATGTTCAAGCCCGACGTCGGTGAGAAGTACAACGACAAGACCCATCTGTCAGAGTTCCTCAGCATCTACACCATCGCGATGCAAGCCGCTGGAGCTCATGACAACAAGGTGCTTGCTAACTACTTCCCGTTGGCCCTGAAACCCAATGTCATGTCTTGGTTGATTGTAACGCCCTCGATGCGGTTATATCTCCCACGTGTCGAGGCACGACTTAGAGGCATAACCGCATTGAAAGCAATGTCGCAAGTTAGGCAATCTTCACAACATCCCATGTAATATAGATAATAAAAGGGGAGATAACATAGTTGGCTTACACTCGCCACGTCAATCAAAGTACATGAATATCATTACAACATTCAAACACTCATGGCCCGACTACGGCGCCAAAATAAAAGATAACCCAACATGCGACACGGTCCCGATCACCCCAACTGGGCACCGCTACTGATCATCAGGGAAAGACACGTAGTATCGGCGTGAGTCCTCGCAAACTCCCACTTGAGCTCAAGCACGTCATCTGGAACGGAATCATCAGGCCCTGCATCTGGTTTGGAAGTAATCTGTGAGCCACAGGGACTCAGCAATCTCGCACCCTCGCGATCAAGACTATTTAAGCTTAAAGGTAAGGCAAGGTAATTATGTGGAGCTGCAGCAAGCGACTAGCATATATGGTGGCTATCCTGTTCGCAAAAGAGAGCGAGAAGAGAGGGCAAAGCGCGAACGAGAAACTAGAGAACAACCTGCGCAAGCATTACTCCAACACCGTGTTCACTTCCCGGACTCCGCCAAGAAGAGACCATCACGGTAACTCACACTGTTGATTCATTTTAATTAAGTTAAGGTTCAAGTTATCTACAACCGGACATTAACAAATTCCCATCTGCCCATAACCGCGGGCACGGCTTTCAAAAGTTCAAAACCCTGCAGGGGAGTCCCAACTTATCCCATGACAAGCTCTCATGGTCAACAAAGGAATAGACCTTCTCCCGAGACGTTCCGATCAGACTCGGTATCCGGTTCTTCAAGACACTTCGACAAGTTAATAACCAATCCAGCAACACCGCCCGAATGTGCCGACAAATCCCGATAGGAGCTGCACATATCTCGTTCTTAGGGCACACTCAGATGAGCTCTCCATACAACTAAAACCAAACCTCGAGTTTCCCCGAGGGGGCGCTGCACAGGACTCTAGTTCGGACCAACACTCAGAGGAGCACTAGCCCGGGGGGGTTTAAATATGATGACCCTCGGGCTCCGGAAACCCAAGGGAAAAAGAGGCTAGGTGGCAAATGGTAAAACCAAGGTTGGGCATTGCTGGAAAAGCTTTAATCAAGGGGTTCCCATTATAACCCAACCGCGTAAGGAACGCAAAATCCGGGAACATAACACCGATATGACGGAAACTAGGGCGGCAAGAGTGGAACAAAACACTAGGCGAGAGGCCGAGCTTTCCACCCTTTACCAAGTATATAGATGCATTAAGATAACATGGCAATATAATGATATCCCAACAAGTAAATAGTGTTCCAACAAGGAACGGTCTCCAATCTTCACCTGCAACTGGCAATGCTATAAGAGGGGCTGAGCAAAGTGGTAACATAGCCAACCAACGGTTTGCTAGGGCATGGTGGGTTAGAGGTTTGACATGGCAATTTGGGAGGCATGATAAGCAAGTGGTAGGCATCGTAGCATGGCATAGCAAAAGAGCGAGCATCTAGCAAAGCAAAGATAGAAGTGATTTCGAGGGTATGATCATCTTGCCTGCAAAGTTGTCAGAGTTGACTGGATCCTTGAAAGCAAACTCAACGGGCTCCTCGTTAGCGAACTCGTCTCCCAGCTCTACCCAAACAAGACAAACAAGTAACAAAGACACAATCAACCACGTGCAAATCTCAAACAATAAGATGCAAACATGGTATGCTATGCAGGATGCAATATGTGATGCATATGCAAGATATGACAAGGAACGAATGAACCTGGCCTCAACTTGGAAATCCAAGTGTGCCACTGGAAAGATGAGATGAAATCGCTTGAAAACGATATAAAGAACGCCGGAATCGGAGTTATGGTTTGGAAATGGCAAGCAATTCAAATATGGCCACGTTCTGCGATTTACAGCAAGTAGCCATCTAAATGCAACAAGATGAACATGCTACAACACCCAAACATGGCATCAAAATACATGGCAGGAATCCATTCATGATGCTTAACAAAAGTCTAGCACTGAGCTACGGCCAATTCATCCATTAACAGGTTCAAACAAGCATGGCAAAAACGCATTTGGCAAGCAGATCTCAGACTTGGTGAAATTAACACTTGTCTGGAATTTCAGATCAGATAGCACTCTTCGAAGCATGAAAACAATATGCTACAGGACCTGAACATGGCAAAGTAAATCATGGCATGGAGCTACTCAAAGAGCTCAACAAAAGTCCCTTAGTGACCTTGAGACAAAAGGGATCAGAGAATACATTTGCAAGCATGTGAACATGGCAAAAACATAATCAGTTCTCAGACTTGGTAAAAACTGGAGCATGCTGAAACAGATATCAAGTAGGCATGTTTACGAGCTCGATGCACTCACTACAGAGCATGTCATGACAATCTAAGCATACACCCATCAAGAATACACAAAATACAAGCTAGACATGGCAAGAACAAAAACATAACATGCACGGATCAACTACAACATCCTCGGCAAAATTGCTAACAAGTAGACAATCTGCCCAGATTCACGAAATGAAAAAAGTAGAGCTCGATTGACTCAAGCTAGGTTGCTCCATAATTGCAAACAAAGACATGGGTGGATAGAGCACTACAAGATTAACAAATCATCCTTACTAATCATCCTCAAAAGAGGGACGGATCACTAGGAAACAACATGAACATATGGCATAATGAGATAAACATATCAAGGACTTAGTGAAAATGCTAAGTCTCTGAAATCAGCATTAACGAATGCTCCACTTTGCAAGCTTGTGCTAGTCACCACACACATCACAAAAATACATGGGTTGCATCTCTGGATAGATGGCAAAACATATAACAAAACACATGTAGAGCTCAAGGGCATATCATGCACACAAAAATCATGGCAAAAATGACAAATATCTAATTGGAGCAGCAGATCTGACAATTATCTCAAATAGCATTCTTCTAACAGCATTTCGGGCATCAAGATGACTCAAATGAAAATGATGCAATGAGATGAAATGATGTACACTCTGAGATGAACATTTTGATATGCTATATGCCCAAAACGGAGCTAGGGATGCAAAGTTACGGCATGTCAAAGTATGCAAGAAAATTAGGGTTTAGGGACGAAAAGTCAACCGATTCCGGATCTAGATCTGGCGGGTACTGTAGCTGCACGAGAATCAAGGTTCGCCGGAAATGGAACCACGGTGGCCGGAGCTGCGGATCTGGCCGGGGTCGGAGGAGAGGACGATGGTGCGGCGGGCTCGGGCGCCGGCGAGGCGTGCGGTGGCTGGAGCGAGGCGAGGCGGCGAGGTGCGCCGACGAGGTGAGTCGAGGCGGCGGGCGGTGGTCATCGCCGGCGACGAGCGGACCAGGCGGCGCCGGCAAGGAGAAGCGGCGCGGGCGGCGTCGGGCGCGGGGCGGCGACCGCGGGAGCTGGCGGCGCTGCTCTGGGCCGGGAGGGCCCGCGGCGGGCCTCGTGGGCCTCGGGTGGAGGGAGTCACCGGCTGCCAGGTGGCGGCTCCTCAGTGGCTGCGGGCGGCGGCGGCGGTTGTCCGGACCGGGACGGACATTGTCCGACGGCGCGCGAGGTGGAAATTAGGGTTAGGGGGAGAGGAGATTCGGGATTTGGACGGGGAAGGCCTATTTATACATAGAAGGAGCTAGGAGGCTCCAAATGAGGTGCGGTTTTCGGCCACGCGATCGTGATCGAACGATCTAGATGATGGAGTAGGTTTAGGTGGGTTTTGGGCCAAATTGGACGGGTGTTGGGCTGCAACACACACGAGGACTTTTCGGTCCCTCGGTTAACTGTTGGAGCATCAAACGAAGTCCAAATGGTACGAAACTTGACAGGCGGTCTACCAGTAGTAAACCAAGGCCGCTTGGCAAGTCTCGGTCCAATCCAGAAATGTTTAATCCCCACACACGAAAGAAAGGTAGAAATGACCGCCGGAGGAGAACGAAGCGCCGGAATGCAAAACGGACAACGGGGAAAAAGCTCGAATGCATGAGATGAACACGTATGCAAATGCAATGCACATGATGACATGATATGAGATGCATGACAACGATAACAACACACGGAGACAAAAACCCGAACCCGAGAAAATAAAATAACTTAACGCCGGAAACGGCAAGAGTTGGAGTACATATTGGGAAAATCACATCCGGGGTGTTACAACACTCCACCACTACGAAAGGATCTCGTCCCGAGATCTAGGACTGAAAGAACGCCGGGTACTCAGAACGGAGGTGATCCTCGCGTTCCCAGGTAGCTTCACGGTCGGAATGGTGTGACCACTTTACTTTGAGGAATTTGATTGACTTGTTGCGAGTCTTGCGTTCTATCTCTTCAAGAATAGCCACGGGGTGCTCACGATAAGAGAGATCTTCTTGGAGCTCAATGTCCTCGAAGTTGACGGTGCGGTCAGGAGTCTTGAAGCACTTTCGGAGCTGAGAGACATGGAACACGTCATGAACATTTGCAAAGTTTGAAGGAAGCTCGAGTTGATAGGAGAGATCGCCTCTCTTGCTGACGATATTGAAAGGTCCCACGTATCTAGGGGCAAGCTTCCCTTTGATACCGAAGCGACGAGTACCTTTCATTGGAGAGACGCGGAGGTAAACATGATCTCCGATCTCGAAAGCCAAATCACGGTGCTTACTGTCATAGTAGCTCTTCTGGCGAGATTGGGCTGCTTTGAGGTTATCTCGAATGACTTTGCACATTTCCTCTGCCTCTGTGATTAAGTCATTTCCGAGAGGCTGGCGCTCACCGGTTTCAGACTAGTTGAGAGGGGTACGACACTTCCTGCCATACAGAATTTCAAAAGGGGCTTGCCCGAACTTGCTTGAAAACTGTTGTTGTAGGAGAATTCAGCATATGGAAGACAATCCTCCCACTTCATGCCGAAGGAGATCACACAAGCCCTGAGCATATCTTCAAGAATCTGGTTGACACGCTCGACTTGACCGCTAGTTTGAGGATGGAAAGCTGTGCTGAAGCGGATGTTGGTGCCAATGGCCTTCTGAAAAGAATCCCAAAACATTGAGGTAAAGATGCTGCCACGGTCTGAAGAGATCACTTGAGGAATACCGTGCAGAGATACAATCCGAGAGGTATAGAGTTCCGCCAATTGAGCTATAGTGATAGACTCTTTGATAGGCAGGAAATGAGCCACTTTAGTGAGTTTGTCGATGACAACGAATATAGCATCATTGCCACGCTTGGACTTTGGGAACCCAGTCACAAAGTCCATCTCAATGTGGTCAAACTTCCATTCTGGAATGGCAAGAGGTTGGAGGAGACCCGCTGGCCTTTGATGTTCTGCCTTCACTCTTCTGCAGACATCACACTCATTTATGAACTGAGCAATCTCGCGCTTCATTCGAGTCCACCACTAAGCCTGCTTGAGGTCCTGATACATCTTCGTGCTCCCAGAGTGGAGGGAGAGGGGAGAATTGTGAGCCTCGTTCATGATCACTTTACGAAGGTCACCTTTGGGCACGACGATACGATCCTCGAAGAAGAGAGTATCCTTGTCATCAAGGCGGTAGCACTTGTACTTGGGTTGACTCTTGGCAATCCCAATCTTCACCTTTTTCACCATAGCATCAAGAAGCTGGGCTTGGCGAATCTGGTCTTCTAAGGTAGGAGAGACTTGAAGGTTGGCG
The DNA here is from genome assembly GCF_002162155.2 of Triticum dicoccoides. Lineage (NCBI taxonomy): Eukaryota > Viridiplantae > Streptophyta > Magnoliopsida > Poales > Poaceae > Triticum > Triticum dicoccoides. The sequence continues at coordinate 217,866,484 of NC_041382.1, read as the reverse complement.
AGGAAACCTTGAGGAACAACTTGCAGATTAAGTTTGCGGAAAGCTTCACAAAGCTCGGGTTGATAAGGCTTGAGAATCAGACTGTTGCAGTAAGCCTTCCTGCTCAATGCGTCAGCAATCACATTGGCCTTGCCTGGAGTATACTCGATACTCGGATTATACTCTTGAATCATTTTGACCCATCGAGTCTGCCTGAGGTTGAGATTAGGCTGAGTGAAGATGTACTTGAGACTCTTGTGGTCAGTGAAGATGTCCACTTTTCTTCCCAATAAGAGATGTCTCCAAGTCAAAAGAGCATGCACAACCGCCGCCAACTCGAGATCATGAGTGGGGTAGTTCTTATCATTGGGCTTCAATTGGCGAGAGGTATAAGCAACAACTTTCTTCTCTTGCATCAACACTGCGCCAAGACCTAGGAGAGAGGCATCACAAAAGACCTCATACGGCTTGGATTCATCAGGAGGAGTCAGAACTGGAGCAGTGACCAATTTCTCTTTTAAAGTGTTGAAAGCAATGTCACACTCCGGAGACCAAACATACTTGACATGCTTCTGGAGAAGATTTGAGAGAGGCTTCGTGATCTTAGAAAAAATTTCAACGAATCTTTGACAGTAGCTGCGAGACCAAGGAAGCTATGGAGTTGCTTCACGTTCTGAGGTGGTTCCCAATTCACAATTGCAGACACCTTCTCAGGATTCACCGTAATGCCCTTGGCTGAGATGATATGACCAAGATAAAGAACCTCATCGAGCCAAAATTCGCACTTGGAGAACTTGGCGTAGAACTGGTGTTCCCTCATCTTATCGAGTACCAAATGCAAGTGCTTGGCCTGATCTTCCTTGTTCTTCGGGAAAACCAGAATGTCGTCGAGATAGACCAAAACAAAGTCATTGGTGTAGGCGTTGAAGATGAAGTTCATCATGCGAGAGAAAGTCGGAGGAGCGTTGACGAGGCCGAAAGACATGACGGTGTACTCATATGAACCATAGCTTGTCCTGAAAGCCATCTTGGGAATATCTTGCTCACGGATTCGAATCTGATGATAACCCATACGGAGATCAAGCTTGGAGAATACTTGGGCACCTTTGAGTTGTTCGAACAGCTCGTTAATGTTGGGAAGTGGATACTTGTTCTTGATGGTCTTCTTGTTCAATGGACGGTAATCAACACAAAGTCGGTCCGTTCCATCCTTATTCTTCACAAAAAGAACATCACAACCCCACGGAGAAGAACTAGGTCGGATGAGGCCCATTCTCTCTTGAACATTGAGTTGCTTCTTCAGCTCCTTCAACTCTTTCGGTCCGAGCTTGTAAGGACGCTTGCACACTGGTTCCGTGCCAGGCTCAAGATCGATGACGAATTCAACTGGCCGGTGCGAAGGCATTCCTGGAAGCTCTTCTGGAAAGACGTCTTGATATTCGCAAACGACTGGAATTTGCGAGATAGCATCCAGTTCACCCTTCTCATTGAGAGAAAACAGACGGATGGTATTATCCTGAGCGGCAAAGACAATTACATCCTCAGACGAATGAGTCAATTGAATTTGCCTGGCAGCACAATCAAGATGCGCCTTGTGCTTAGAAAGCCAATCCATTCCGAGAATAAGATCAATATCCGAGTCACCCAGAACAATAGGAGAAGCTAGAAATTTGTAGTCGCCCAACGTGATAGTAATATCCGGGACGCAGAAATTAGCTGTCATTTGCTTGCCTGGTGACACGATTTGCAAAGAATTTTACAGATACTGATAATCGCACTCATACTTCGATGCAAAAGGTTTGGAAATGAAACAATGCGATGCACCAGTGTCAAAAAGAACTTTTGCAGGGCTATCGTTAACAGGAAGGTTACCCATGATGACATCTGACGAGTCCTCTGCCTGAGCTGCATTCATCAAGTTGACCTTGGCATGCTTGGGGTTATGCTTGACCACAGCTGTACTTGCTGATCTGACAGGAGGAGGAGGAGGAAGACGCCTCTGATTGAAGCATTTGTTGGCATAGTGACCCTTCTGTTGGCACTTGTTGCACGTGACCTCTGAAAGCGGACGGTGATACGGAGCACTCGATCTTGGAGCTTGAGACGAAGTCTTGTTCTGAAAGCCAGAGTTGGGTGGGTGGGAAGATCCACCGCCACCTTTGCTCTTTTGATACGGCTGACGAAACGGAGGAGGAGGAAGCCAATACTTCTGCTGCTTGGCCACTTGAGTAGAGGAAGAAGGAGTAGCATCTCTGACTCGCTTCTTGGAAGCATCACACCTCAGTTGAGCGGCCTCTTGCTTCAATGCCATGTTGTAGAACTCATCGTACCTCAAGGGCTCAAAGAGAACAAGAGCTAGCTAAATTTATTCTCTGAGACTACCCCTGAACTGGTATATCATGCTCTTCTCATCAGGGATGTCCTGCTTAGCAAAGTGGGCGAGCTTCTGAAACAACTTGTTGTAGTCATAGACAGACAAAGAGCCTTGCTTCAGGTTGCGGAATTCCTCACGCTTGCTTTCAACCACGCTCTGAGGAATATGATGAGCTCTGAAATCTTGACGGAATTCATCCCAGGTAATAACACGTCCACCTCTGGAATCCTTGTACTGCTGGAACCATTCTGCAGCTTGATCTTTGAGTTGGAAGGAAGCGAACTTGACAAAGTCCTCAGGCCTGACATTACTGCACTCGAAATGCTTGCACAGATCCACGAGCCAATCGTTAGCATCAGTTGCCTCAACACAATTGCTGAAAGTCTTTGGCCCGTTAGCAAGGAACTGGTTGAGTGTAGCAAAGTGATTCTGATTGTTGCCTTGGTTGCCTTGGTTCGCTTGATTGCGCTCTTGAAGAATTTGCATGATCAACTGTGTGTTAGCATTAGTTGCGGCCATCACAGCTTGCCATGCCTCCGGAGGAGGTGGAGGTGGTGGCGGATCATGATTCTGATTCTGATTGGTGCTCTTAGCGGGAGCCATCCTGAAGAGGGTGACCACTGTTAGCACATTGACAGATAAAATGAAGCTGAATCCAACAGAATGAAAATTGCAACATAAAGTCTTCACATCCGAACAAAATGAACGAATGCATTCCTCTTGAAATGGTCACATATCCATAAATTGAGAAGCCACTTAGAATTTAGGTAGAGAAATAAACCAACAAGGTATGGATCAAGAACGAATACTCGGTAAGAAATCCCAATCTCAAACCAAATATCCGTGGAAGAAGAACTAGAGCTACAAGAATTCCCACCTATGAAACTCCCGAACCTTTTCGGTTATGCAATCAGGTGTTGGGGATACAGGGGAAGCATAATATCTCACCCAAATCTAGCAATTCCTACATCCAGCTGTATCCATCTTTCAACACATAACCGAGAAAAAACTTCGGAAACCATCTACCTCAACCTTCGAAAAGCATCCGTTATACAAGTTATGGCGATACTCCCGAACTCCCGCCCCAGTACTGGGTGGCGTTGAGGTTATCTCACCAACGAACTGCATAACAGAGATTTTCGATGTCGGCAAACTAAACTCAGGTATTCCAGAACTGCAACGATAAAATTGTGACGACAACACCTCGGAGCTCAACTCCCCGGGACACTGCCACAAAACCCTTGATAGGAGGCACCAAGACAATGTTCTCGTCACAAAACCATTGGAACGATTCCAAGATACCCGCGTGACCCTAAATTTTTTTAGTGAAATTTGAGAAGAGAAGAGTCAAAACTCTACGTCAGGATGCCTTACCAGAGCGATGAGGAGACTGGGAAGTAAATAGAATTCCTAAACTCTCCGATATATAATTCCTAAATGACTCAAAACATTTTTCTAGACACAACTCGGCTGCTAAAACGATCAAGCAATGGGGCTCCTAAGGTTGGGGAAGGCTGTGATACCAACTTGTAACGCCCTCGATGCGGTTATGTCTCCCACGTGTCGAGGCACGACTTAGAGGCATAACCGCATTGAAAGCAATGTCGCAAGTTAGGCAATCTTCGCAAAATCCCATGTAATATAGATAATAAAAGGGGAGATAACATAGTTGGCTTACACTCACCACGTCAATCAAAGTACACGAATAGCACTACAACATTCAAACACTCATAGCCCGACCACGGCACCAAAATAAAAGATAACCCAACATGCGACACGGTCCCGATCACCCCAACTGGGCACCACTACTGATCATCAGGGAAAGACACGTAGTATCGGCGTGAGTCCTCGTCGAACTCCCACTTGAGCTCAAGCACGTCATCTGGAACAGAGTCATCAGGCCCTGCATCTGGTTTGGAAGTAATCTGTGAGCCACAGGGACTCAGCAATCTCGCACCCTCGCGATCAAGACTATTTAAGCTTAAAGGTAAGGCAAGGTAATTATGTGGAGCTGCAGCAAGCGACTAGCATATATGGTGGCTATCCTGTTCACAAAAGAGAGCGAGAAGAGAGGGCAAAGCGCGAACGAGAAACTAGAGAACAACCTGCGCAAGCATTACTCCAACACCGTGTTCACTTCCCGGACTCCGCCGAGAAGAGACCATCACGGTAACTCACACTGTTGATTCATTTTAATTAAGTTAAGGTTCAAGTTATTTACAACGGGACATTAACAAATTCCCATCTGCCCATAACCGCGGGCACGGCTTTCGAAAGTTCAAAACCCTGCAGGGGAGTCCCAACTTAGCCCATGACAAGCTCTCATGGTCAACAAAGGAATAGACCTTCTCCCGAGATGTTCCGATCAGACTCGGTATCCCGATTCTTCAAAACACTTCGACAAGTTAATAACCAATCCAGCAACACCGCCCGAATGTGCCGACAAATCCCGATAGGAGCTGCACATATCTCGTTCTCAGGGCACACTCAGATGAGCTCTCCATACAACTAAAACCAAACCTCGAGTTTCCCCGAGGGGGCGCTGCACAGGACTCTAGTTCGGACCAACACTCAGAGGAGCACTGGCCCGGGAGGGGGGGGTTAAATAAGAGCTTGATGCACTCACTATAGAGCATGTCATGACAATCTAAGCATACACCCATCAAGAATACACAAAATACAAGCTAGATATGGCAAGAACAAAAACATAACATGCACGGATCAACTACAACATCCTCGCCAAAATTGCTAACAAGTAGACGATCTGCCCAGATTCACGAAATGACAAAAGTAGAGCTCGATTGACTCAAGCTAGGTTGCTCCATAATTGCAAACAAAGACATGGATGGATAGAGCACTACAAGATTAACAAATCATCCTTACTGATCATCCTCAAAAGAGGCATGGATCACTAGGAACAACATGAACATATGGCATAATGAGATAAACAGATCAAGGATTTAGTGGAAATGCTAAGTCCCTGAAATCAACATTAACGAATGCTCCACTTCGCAAGCTTGTGCTAGTCACCACACACATCACAAAAATACATGGGTTGCACCTCTGTATAGATGGCAAAACATCTAACAAAACACATGTAGATCTCAAGGGTATATCATGCACACACAAATCATGGCAAAAATGACAAATATCTAATTGGAGCAGCAGATCTGACAATTATCTCAAATAGCATTCTTCTAACAGCATTTCGGGCATCAAGATGAACTCAAATGAAAATGATGCAATGAGATGAAATGATGTACTCTCTGAGATGAACATTTTGATATGCTATATGCCCAAAACGGAGCTATGGATGCAAATTACGGCATGTCAAAGTATGCAAGAAAATTAGGGTTTAGGGACGAAAAGTCAACCGATTCCGGATCTAGATCTGGCGGGTACTGTAGCTGCACGAGAATCAAGGTTCGCCGGAAATGGAACCGCGGTGGCCGGAGCTGCGGGATCCGGCCGGGGTCGGAGGAGAGGACGATGGTGCGGCGGGCTCGGGCGCCGGCGAGGCGCGCGGTGGCCGGAGCGAGGCGAGGCGGCGAGGTGCGCCGGCGAGGTGAGTCGAGGCGGCGGGCGGTGGTCGTCACCGGCGACGAGTGGACCAGGCGGCGCCGGCAAGGAGAAGCGGCGCGGGCGGCGTCGGGCATGGGGCGGCGACCGCGGGAGCTGGCGGCGCTGCTCTGGGCCGGGAGGGCCCGCGGCGGGCCTCGCGGGCCTCGGGCGGAGGGAGTCGCCGGCTGCCAGGTGGCGGCTCCTCAGTGGCTGCGGGCGGCGGCGGCGGTTGTCCGGACCGGGACGGACATTGTCCGGCGGCGCGCGAGGTGGAATTTAGGGTTAGGGGGAGAGGAGATCCGAGATTTGGACGGGGAAGGCCTATTTATACATAGAAGGAGCTAGGAGGCTCCAAATGAGGTGCGGTTTTCGGCCACACGATCGTGATCGAACGATCTAGATGATGGAGTAGGTTTAGGTGGGTTTTGGGCCAAATTGGAGGGGTGTTGGGCTGCAACACACACGAGGCCTTTTCGGTCCCTTGATTAACCGTTGGAGCATCAAACGAAGTCCAAATGGTACGAAACTTGACAGGCGGTCTACCGGTAGTAAACCAAGGCCGCTTGGCAAGTCTCGGTCCAATCCGGAAATGTTTAATCCCCACACATGAAAGAAAGGTAGAGATGACCACCGGAGGAGAACGAAGCACCGGAATGCAAAACGGACAACGGGGAAAAAGCTCGAATGCATGAGATGAACACGTATGCAAATGCAATGCACATGATGACATGATATGAGATGCATGACAACGATAACAACACACAGAGACAAAAACCCGAACCCGAGAAAATAAAATAACTTAACGCCGGAAACGGCAAGAGTTGGAGTACATATTGGGAAATTCACATCCGGGGTGTTACATTGATGCACTTGCCGACGGATTCCATTTCTTCTTGGTTGGATCTGTGTCAAGAGTTCGTTGGGGCCTTCACTGGAGGCCACCAAGTTCATGGCCAGGCGAGTGATTTGCATATCATTCCCCAGAAGGAAGGGGAAAACCTGCGCATGTACATATAGAGGTTCGGCTAAGTGCAATACCACATCCCGGATGTTCATCCTGCCGCCGTGATCAGCGCATTCCATCAAAATGTGCATAACTGCAAGATGCATGAAGAGCTGGCAATGAACAAGGTCAAGGACATGGCCGAACTTTACGTTCTGGCTGATAGATGCGCCCGGGCTAAAGAGGGAAGGAAGAACCCCGGTGAAGACGCCGACGCGGAAACCGACTCTACCGACGAAGACACCACCGCCCCGACGAAGAAGGGTCGGCATCGCAACAGGAAACGCAAGGGCAAGGCCGTGCTTGCCGTCGAGGGATCCGACGACACCGGCGCCACCAAGAAGGCCAAGGCAGACGACCCCGGCAAGGAGATTGCTGGATGCGCCGCTTGCTGGGCCTTGGCGGCTGCCGACAAGCTAGGGGGCTCCGACAAGCAGTATTGCAAGATCCACCACACCAAGGGCCACGACCTCTAGAACTGCCGACAAGTTGAGCTTCTTGCTGAAAAGCAAAAAGCCGAGTATGAGAGGCGAGACAAGGAGAAGGGTCAGGATGGTGCCGAAGGATCCGGCAAGAAGCGTGGTGGCCAAGGAGGCCGCCGCGGCAAGGACAACCAGCAAGAGAGGCCCGCTCAGGGCTGTGACAAGAAGTAGGAAGACGACGATCATGACGAGGACGACGAGTCTAGCGAGCATGGTTTCCAGAAGGCTACAGAGGCTATGTGCGTTGATGGTGGCGTCTCGCTGCATACTTCTCACCGCCAGCTCAAGCAGTGGGTGCGTGAGATCACAGCAGCAGAGCCATCGTTCGACGCTCAGAAGCCGCTGAAGTGGTCCAGCATTCCCATCATCTTTGACGCCGAGGACCACCCTAATCGCACAACTACGGTCGGGTGTTTGCCGTTGTTGGTTTCACCAATGAGACGCACCCTCAAGGTGAACAAGATGCTGGTTGACGGCGGGGCCGGTCTGAACTTGATCTCACCTGTTGTGATCTAAAGGCTACAAATTCCTGATGGAGACCTCGAGGAGACGGGTATGTTTTAAGGGGTCAACCCGGGAAGGAGTCAGCCGAAGGGCAAGGTTACTCTACCTATGACGTTTGGAGGCGATCTGAACTACATGACGGAGAGGATTGTCTTCGATGTAGCCGAGATTCCCTTGCCCTACAACGGATTCTCGGTCGCCCGGCACTAGCCAAGTTCTTGGCAGCATCACATTACGCCTACAACACGCTGAAGATGCCTGGGCCGATGACCATCGTCACCGTTCCCTGCGACAAGAAGGATGCACTGATTTGCGCCGACCTACTCTACCGGGAAGCAGTTGCAGCAGCTGCTGCCAAGGCGCTTGCTCCTGCCGCTGAAGTCCCGGGAGGGAAGAAGAAGACCGGCAGGACCTCTCGCACCCACTCCGGCAAGCGCACTTCTTCGGAGTGTTGTGCTACCATCGAGGACGTGCTAGAGAGCTCCACCGGCAAGAGCAAGAAATCCAGAGCTGTGTCACCAGAGACCAAGAAGGTGTCCATCAAGGAGGATGGCACGGGAGGGGATTTCACCATAAGCTCCACCCTCGACAGCAAATAGGAAAGCGCGCTCGTCACTTTCCTATGGGCGAATGTCAATGTGTTTACATGGCAAGCATCCGACATCCCCGGCGTTCCCATGGAACTGATTGAGCACCATCTTTCTGTCTGTCCCCATGCGCGACCCGCCAAGTAGAAGGTCAGGAAGCAAGCTTTGGAACGGCAAGAGTTCATCACAGAGGAGATCGGGAAGTTGGAAGCGGCAGGCTTGGTGAGAGGAGTGCTCCATCCGACGTGGTTGGCCAATCCGGTGGTGGTGCGCAAGGCAAATGGGAAGTGGAGGCTGTGTATCGACTACATAGATATCAATAAGGCTTGTCCTAAGGACCCCTTCCCATTGCCGCACATTGATCAGATTGTTGACTCCACGGCCAGGTGTGATCTGTTATCATTCCTCAATGCCTACTCGGGCTACCACCAGATCTTCATGACAAGAGAAGATGAAGAGAAGACAACATTCATCACCCCATGTGGTACGTATTGCTTTTTACGGATGACTTTCAGGTTGAAGAGTGCTAGCTCAACGTTTGCAAGAGCAGTCTAAATTGGTTTTGAGCCCCAGCTACATAGAAATATGGAAGCTTATATGGATGACATAGTGGTCAAAAACCAAGGACAAGGCAACTCTTGTGCAAGACTTAGAAGAGACGTTTGACAACCTGCACAAGATCAACCTCAAGTTGAACCCTGAGAAGTGTGTCTTTGGCGTTCCATCCGGCAAACTTCTCGGGTTCTTCCTGTCACATCGTGGGAACGAGGCAAATCCAGACAAGATAAAGGCTATTGAGCAGATCGAGGCGCCCAAGCGGATCAAGGATGTACGTCGGCTCACTGGCTGCGTTGCCGCCATGAGCAGATTCATCTCCAAGTCTGCTGAGCGTGCCCTTCCCTTTTTCAAAATCTTGAAAAAGGCAGGCCCAATGGAGTGGACCCCAGAGGCCGAGGCAGCGTTGCAGGATTTGAAGAAATACCTCTCCTCTACACTGGTACTAGTTGCACCTAAACCACAAGAGTTGTTGCTGCTGTATCTGGAGGCAACGAATCAAGTAGTCAGCGACACACTAGTGGCATAGAGGGAGGTTGACGAAGAGGCAGTGGCAATGGCGGGGCTGGCGGAGAGCAAGCCAGAGATTCCCCGACAGGGCCTGGCGCCGGCGAGGCAAGGCCCCCGGCAGAGTCTGACGCCGTCGGGACAGGTCCCGTGCAACCAGATGAAGTGGTGCGGAGGAAGAAGATGATGTAGCACCCAGTTTACTTTGTCAACTCCCTCTTGTAGGGGGCTAGGTCAAGGTACTCCGGTGTGTAGAAATTTCTCTTCGGCCTCCTTATGGTCTCGAGGAAGCTGCGTCATTACTTCCAGGCACATGAAATCACCGTCGTCACCCGCCTCCCGCTGCAACGGATACTGCATAACCCGGACGCGACCGGGAGGATCGTGGAGTGGGCCTTGGAGTTGTCAAGCTTTGGTTTGAAGTTTGAAAGTACTTCGGCAATCCAGAGAAGAGTCTTGGCGGAGTTCATTGCGGAATGGACCTCAACGCCCGACGAAGAGATCCAGGAGACCACTCTTCCCGGTGAGGCGGCAAGTCGCAACTGGATCATGTACTTTGACGGGGCTTTCTCGCTGCAAGGCGCCAGTGTTGGTGTGCTGCTTGTCGCACCCACCGGAGAGCACCTCAAGTATGTAATCTAGATGCACTTCCCCAGGGAGATGTCCACAAACAACACTGCTGAATACGAGGGGTTGCTTGTCGGTCTCCGGATCGCGGCGGACCTCGGGGTTAAGAAGCTCATCATCAGGGGTGATTCACAGCTTGTCGTCAGGAAAGTAAATAAAGATTATCAGAGCCCGTTGATGGAGGCCTACGTAGATGTAACGCCCATGATGCGGTATATCTCCCACGTGTCAAAGCATGACTTAGAGGCATAAACACATTGTAAGCAATGTCGCAAGAGGGGTAATCTTCACACAACCCATGTAATGAATAAGGAAAAGAGGTACATAGTTGGCTTACCATCGCCATGTCACACAATAACATAAATATAACATTACAATCATCCAGGTACAATCAAGGTCCGACTACGGAACCAAAATAAAGACAACCCCAAATGCATAACGTCCCCGATCGCCCCAACTGGGCTCCACTACTGATCGTCTGGAAATGAAACGTAGTATCGTCCTGAGTCCTCATCAAACTCCCACTTGAGCTCAGTCAAATCTCCTGGAGCGGTATCATTGGTCCTTGCATCTGGTTTTGAAAGTAATCTGTGAGTCACGGGGACTCAGCAATCTCACACCCTCGCGATCAAGACTATTTAAGCTTATAGGAAGGGTAAAAGGTATGAGGTGGAGCTGCAGCAAGCACTAGCATATATGGTGGCTAACATACGCAAATGAGAGCGAGAAGAGAAGGCAAAGCACGTTCGAGAATGTATGATCAAGAAGTGATCCTAGAACAACCTATGTTCAAGCATAACACGAGACCGTGTTCCCTTCCCGGACTCCGCCGAAAAGAGACCATCACGGCCACACACTCTGTTGATTCATTTTAATTAAGTTAAGTTTCAGGTTTTCTACAACCGGACATTAACAAATTCCCATCTGCCCATAATCGCGGGCATGGCTTTCGAAAGATCAAATCCCTGCAAGGGTGTCCCAACTTAGCCCATCACAAGCTCTCACGGTCAACGAATGATATTCCTTCTCCCAAGACAACCCGATCAGACTCGGAATCCCGGTTACAAGACATCTCAACAATGGTAAAACTAAACCAGCAAAGCCACCCGAATGTGCCGACAAATCCTGATAGGAGCTGCACATATCTCGTTCTCAGGGCACACCAGATGGGCAAGACGTCGGGTTGGCATAGACCCTGGTTGCCCAGGGGTCGCCGGACATCGCCCACTTTGGACCAACACTTGAGTCCGCAAAACCCAAGGAAAAGGCTAGGTGGCTAATGGTAAAACCAAGGTTGGGCCTTGCTGGAGGAGTTTTATTCAAGGCGAACTGTCAAGGGGTTCCCATTCTAACCCAACCGTGTAAGGAACGCAAAATCAAGGAACATAACACCGGTATGACGGAAACTAGGGCGGCAAGAGTGGAACAAAACACCAGGCATAAGGCCAAGCCTTCCACCCTTTACCAAGTATATAGGTGCATTAAAGTAGACAAGATATAATAATGATATCCCAACAATAAACATGTTCCAACAAGGAACAAACTCCAAACTTCCCCTGCAACTAGCAACGCTATAAGAGGGGCTGAGCAAAGCGGTAACATAGCCAAATAACGGTTTGCTAGGACAAGGTGGGTTAGAGGTTTGACATGGAAATATGCGAGGCATGATAAGCAAGTGGTAGGTATCGTAGCATAGGCATAGCAAAAGAGCGAGCATCTAGCAAGCAAAGATCGAAGTGATTTCGAGGGTATGGTCATCTTGCCTGCAAATTTCTCCGAGTTGACATTAGCTTGATCCTTGTAAACGTTCTCAACGGGTTCCTCGATCACGTACTCGTCTCCCGGCTCTACCCAAAACAATAACACAAGCAAAGAGAGACACAATCAACCACGTGCAATGCACAAACAACATGGTGCATAACATGGCATGATATGCGGGATGTGATATGCAATGCATATGCATGCTTCGGAAAGGAAAGATTGAACCAGGCCTCAACTTGGAATTCCAAGAGTTCCACTGGAAAGAGAAGTTGATTTCGGTCGAAATCGATATAAAGATCACCAGAATCGGATGCACGGTTTGCAAATGGCAAGCAAAACAAATATGGCACCGATCTGCGATAAACAACACGAGGCCATCTAAATGCATCAAGAACAACAAGCTACTATACTCTAACATGAAAACAAATCACATGGCAGTGATCCACTCAAGATGCTTGACAAAAGATGAACACTGACCTACGGCTAATTCACTCAATAACAAGTTCAAACAAGCATGGCAAAAGTGTAAAAGATAACAGGTTACATACTTAGTGAAAATAACGACATGTCAGGAATTTAACATCAGGAAGCAATGTTTAGAGCAACATATCAACATGCTACAGGAACATATCCTGGCAAAGCAAAGCTTGGCATGAAGCTACTCAAAGCATACAACAAAATTCCCTTACTGACCATAAGCCAAAAGGGATCAGAAAATACAATGGCAACCATGTGAACATAGCAACTTCCGTTAACAGATTCAGGCTTAGAAGAAAACTGGAACATGCCAAAACAGATATTAAGTAGGCATATTTACGAGCTCGATGCACTCACCACAAGGCATTGCATGACAAACTAAGCATACACCCAGCAAGTAGACATGGCATAGAAGCTAAACATGGCAAGAACAACATCATAGCATGCATGGATCAACTACAACAACCTCGGCAACATTGCTTAACATATAAACAATCTAGCAGGAACGTTTTATAGCAAAAGTAGAGCTCGATTGAGTCAAGCTAGGGTGCTCCATAATTGCAAAAAATACGTGGATGGATAGAGCATAATATTATCTACAAAACATCCTTACTGAACATTCTCAAAAGAGATATGGATCACTTTGTAGCAACAAGAATACATGGCATAAAAATATAATCAGGAAAATGACTTAGAAGATTTCTAAGTACCTGAAATCAGCAACATTACGAGAGCTACTTTGCATGCTTGTGCTAGTCACCACAAAGATCACAAAAATACATGGCATACACCCCTGTAAAGATGGCATGGCATACTTCAAAACACATGCAGGGCTCAAGTTCATAGGAGGCACACATTAAACATGGCAAAAATGACAAATGTCCAATTACTGATATGAATCTGAAACTAACATTGCATAGCACTCTTGCAACAGCATTTAGGGCATCAAGATGAGCTCAAATGAATATGGTGTAATGGAATGAAATGAAGTACTCGTCGAGACGAACAATTTGATATGCTACACGCCCAAAACGGAGCCATGGATGCAGAGATATGGCATGATGAAATATGCAAAAATTACTGGGACTAGGGCAAAAACTCAACCCTTAGGGTTTGGATCCAGATCTGGATCGGGGTGGCGTGGAAACCGAGGTTCGCAGGGCTTCTTGCCGGAACAGTGCTCGGGGGTCGCCAGGAACTGGCCGGAGAGGAGGAGGCTGGTCGGAGCGGCGGACGGCGACGGCGGC
>NC_041382.1:217842940-217852436 GCF_002162155.2 Triticum dicoccoides | reverse complement strand
CGGGGAGGGCCTACCACGGGCCAGGCGGGCCGGCGGCGGCGACCGAGCCATGTGGCGGCGCCTGGTTCGTCGGGGAGAGCGGGGCGGACGTGTCCGGCCCGATCGGACACGTCCGGCGGCGAGAGGAGCAGATTTTTAGGGTTTGGTGAGGAAGAGATCTGGGATTTGGAATGGGAGGACCTTTTTATAGGTAGAGGGAGCTAGGAGGCTCCAAATTGAGCACGGTTTGCGGCCATGCGATCGTGATCGAATGATCGAGATGATGGAGTGGGTTTTGGGCCACTTTGGAGGGGTGTTGGGCTGCAACACACACGAGGCCTTTATGGTTCCTCGGTTAACCGTTGGAGTATCAAACGAAGTCCAAATGGCACGAAACTTGACACGCGGTCTACCGGTAGTAAACCAAGGCTGCTTGGCAAGTCTCGGTCCAATCCGAGAACGTTTAATATCCGCACACGAAAAAGAGGTAGCAAGGGACATCGGAGGACATAGGAGCGCCGAAATGCAAAATGGACAACGGGGAAAAAGCTCGGATGCATGAGATGAACACATATGCAAAAGCGATGCACATGATGACATGATATGAGATGCATGACAAGACAAAAGCAACACGAAGACAAAAACCCAACAACGAGGAATCTCATAACTTAGTGCCGAAAATGGCAAGAGTTGGAATACAATTATGGCAGGTTACATATAGGGTGTTACAACACTACACCACTACGAAAGGATCTCGTCCTGAGATCTAGGACTGGAAAAAGCTCTGGGTACTCAGAACGGAGGTGGTCCTCGCGTTCCCAGGTGGCTTCACGGTCGGAATGATGTGACCACTTGACTTTGAGGAATTTTATAGACTTGTTGCGAGTCTTGCGCTCAATTTCTTCAAGAATAGCAACAAGGTGCTCATGATAAGACATGTCTTCTTGGAGATCAATCTCTTCGAAGTTGACGGTGCGGTCAGGAGTCTTGAAACACTTGCGAAGCTGAGACACATGAAACACGTCGTTCACATTTGCAAAGTTGGATGGAAGCTCAAGTTGATAGGCGAGATCGCCTCTTTTACCGATGCTCTTGAAAGGACCCACGTATCTAGGGGCAAGCTTCCCTTTGATACCGAAGCGGTGAGTACCTTTCATTGGAGAGACGCGAAGGTAGACATGGTCTCCGATCTCGAAAGCCAAGTCACGATGCTTGCTATCATAGTAACTCTTCTGGCGCGATTGCGCGGCTTTGAGATTTTCACGAATGACTTTGCACATTTCTTCAGCCTCTGTGATCAAGTCATTGCCAAGAAGTTGGCGTTCACCAGACTCTAACCAGTTAAGAGGAGTGTGGCACTTCCTGCCATAGAGAATCTCGAATGGGGCCTTGCCCGAACTCGCTTGGAAGCTGTTGTTGTAGGAGAACTCGGCGTATGGAAGACAATCTTCCCACTTCATACCGAAAGAAATGACACAAGCCCTGAGCATATCTTCAAGAATTTGGTTGACTCGCTCGACTTGGCCACTAGTTTGAGGATGAAAAGTTGTGCTGAAGCGGATGTTTGTGCCCATGGCCTTTTGAAAAGAATCCCAGAACTTAGAGGTAAAGATGCTACCACGATCTAAAGATATCACCTGCGGAATGCCGTGCAGAGAGACAATCCTGGAGGTATATAGCTCTGCCAACTGAGCTGCTATGATAGATTCTTTGATAGGCAGAAAATGAGCCACTTTAGTGAGCATGTCGATGACAACGAAGATAGCATCATTGCCATGCTTGGACTTGGGAAATCCAGTCATGAAGTCCATCTCCATATGATCAAACTTCCATTCTAGAATGGCAAGAGGTTGGAGGAGACCAGCTGGTCATTGGTGTTCTGCTTTCACTCTTCTGCAAACATCACATTCGTTCACGAACTGAGCAATCTCGCGCGTCATTTGAGTCCACCAATACGACTGCTTGAGGTCCTGGTACATCTTTGTACTTCCAGGGTGAATAGAGAGGAGTGAATTGTGAGCCTCATTCATAATGACTTTACGAAGGTCACCTTTAGGAACAACAATGCGATCCTCGAAGAATAGAGTATCATTGTCATCAAGGCGATAACACTTGTACTTGGGTTGACTCTTGGCAATCCCAATCTTCACCTTCTTCACCATAGCATCAAGAAGTTGAGCCTCATGAATCTGATCTTCCAAAGTAGGGGAGACTTGGAGGTTGGCAAGGAATCCTTGAGGAACAACTTGGAGATTAAGTTTGCGGAAAGCTTCACAAAGCTCTGGTTGGTAAGGCTTGAGAACCAAACTATTGCAGTAAGCCTTCCTTCTCAATGCGTCAGCAATTAAATTGGCCTTGCCTGGGGTATATTCAATACTCAGATTATACTCTTGAATCATCTCGACCCAACGAGTCTGCCTGAGGTTGAGGTTGGGCTGAGTGAAGATGTACTTGAGACTCTTACGATCAGTGAAGATGTCCACTTTTCTTCCCAATAAGAGATGTCTCCATGTTAAAAGAGCATGGACAACTACCGCCAACTCTAGGTCATGAGTGGGGTAGTTGTTTTCGTTGGGCTTCAACTGGTGAGAGGTATAGGCCACAACTTTCTTCTCTTGCATCAACACTGCACCGAGACCTTGAGGGTAAGCATCACAGAAAACCTCGAACGGTTTGGATTCATTGGGAGGAGTTAGAACTGGAGCAGTGACTAACTTCTCTTTGAGGGTGTTGAAAGCGATGTCACATTCAGGCGACCAAACATACTTCACATGCTTCTGGAGGAGGTTGGAAAGAGGCTTCACGATCTTAGAGAAGTTCTCAACGAACCTTCGACAATAGCTTGCGGGCCCAAGGAAGCTGTGGAGTTGCTTCACATTCTGAGGTGGTTCCCAATTCACAATTGCAGACACCTTCTCAGGATTAACAGCTATGCCCTTGGCAGAGATGATATGCCCAAGGTAGAGAACCTCATCGAGCCAAAACTCGCACTTTGAAAACTTTGCATAGAACTGATGTTCTCTGAGTTTATCCAGCACCAATCTCAAGTGCTTGGCATGATCCTCCTTGTTCTTGGAAAAGACCAAAATGTCATCGAGGTAGACCAGGACGAAGTCATTTGTGTAGGCGTTGAAGATGAAGTTCATCATGCGAGAGAATGTTGGAGGAGCATTGACAAGGCCGAAAGACATCACAGTGTATTCATAAGAACCATAGCTTGTTCTGAATGCTGTCTTGGAGATATCTTCTTCACGAATGCGAATCTGATGATAGCCCATATGGAGATCAAGCTTGGAGAATACTTGAGCACCTTTGAGTTGTTTGAAAAGCTCGTTGATGTTGGGAAGTGGGTACTTGTTCTTTATGGTCTTCTTGTTCAATGGACGGTAGTCGACACAAAGTCGGTCCGTTCCATCCTTTTTCTTGATGAAAAGAACACCACAACCCCATGGAGAAGAACTTGGTCGGATGAGACCCATACGCTCTTGTTCATCGAGTTGCTTCTTCAGCTCCTTCAACTCTTTCGGCCCAAGCTTGTAAGGACGTTTGCAAACAGGTTCCGTGCCAGGCTCAAGATCGATGACGAATTCAACTGGCCGGTGAGGAGGCATTCCTGGAAGCTCTTCTCGAAAGATGTCTTGATACTCACAAACGACTGGAATCTGAGAGATGGCATCCAACTTGCCCTTCTTGTTGAGGGAAAACAGTCGAATGGTATCATCACGAGCGGCAAAGACGATTACATCCTCAGATGAATGTGTCAATTGAATCTTCCTGGCAGCACAATCAAGCTGAGCCTTGTGCTTAGAAAGCCAATCCATTCCGAGAATAAGATCAATATCCGAGTTACCAAGGACCATTGGAGAAGACAAAAACTTATAGTCGCCCAATGTGATAATAACATCTGGAGCCATCATTTTGGTGTTCATGAACAAACCCGGAGAGGAAACCACTATCGGCTTAGGCAAATCAACAGTATGCAAATCGTGCATGGATGCAAAAGGCTTCGATATGAAAGACAAAGATGCACTAGTATCAAAAAGGACTCTTGCAGGAACATCGTTAACAGGAAGGTTACCCATAATCACATCTGACAAGTCCTTTGCCTGAGCCGCGTTCATCATGTTGATCTTAGCAGACTTGGGATTGTGCTTGACTACTGCGGTGCTGGCAGATCTCACAGGAGGAGGAGGAAGACGCCTCTGATTGAAGCATTTGTTGGCATAATGACCCTTATGCTGACACTTGTTGCACGTGACCTCTGAAAGCAGACGGTGATATGGAGCACTTGATCTTGGAGCATGAGAAGAAGTCTTGTTCTAAAAGCCTGGGTTGAGTGGGTGGGAAGATCCATTGCCACCTTTGCTCTTCTGCTGATAAGCCTGACGGAACGGGGGAGGAGGCAACCAATACTTTTGCTGCTTAGTTACCACTTGAGTTGGGGAAGAAGGAGTTGCATCCCTGACTCGTTTCTTGGAAGCATCGCACTTGAGCTGAGCAGTCTCTTGTTTCAGTGCCATATTGTAGAACTCATCGTACTTCTTCATCTCAAAAAGCACGAGATCTAGTTGGAGATCTTCTCTGAGGCCACCTCTGAACTGGTAAATCATGCTCTTCTCGTCAGGGACGTCCTGCTTAGTGAAACGAGCGAGCTTCTGGAACATGACGTTATACTGGTAAACAGACAAGCTGCCTTGCTTCAGGTTGCGGAATTCCTCACGCTTGCTCTCAACAACACTCTGAGGAATGTGATGAGCTTTGAAGTCTTAACGGAATTCATCCCATGTAATCACACGACCTCCACTGGAATCTTTGTATTGGTGATACCACTCTGCAGCTTGGTCTTTGAGTTGGAACGAAGCAAACTTGACAAAGTCCTCAGGCCTGACATTGCTGCACTCGAAATGCTTGCAGATATCCACGAGCCAATCATCAACTTCTGTTGCCTCGACACAGTTACTAAAGGTCTTTGGCTGGTTTGCGAGGAACTGGTGGAGTGTAGCAAACTGATTCTGATTGTTGCCATGGTCTTGATTTCCTTGGTTGCGCTCTTGCAAGAGTTGCATGAGCATCTGCGTGTTGGCATTGGTAGCGGCCATCACAGCTTGCCATGCCTCCGGAGGTGGAGGTGGTGGTGGCGGTTCAGGATTCTGACGCGTTGGAGGAGCCATCCTGAAGAGCGTGACATCCGTTAGCATCTTGATAGACATATATTCAAGCTGAATCAAATGGATCGAAATTGCAACATATAGTCTTAACATTCGACCAAGATTGAACGAATGCATTCCAAATTAAATGGTCACACTTCCATAAATTGAGAAACCACTTAGATAGAGGTAGAAGAATAAAACAACAAGGTACGGACAAGAACAAATACTTGGTGAGGATTACCCAATCACAAACCAAATATTCGCGGAAGAAATACTAGAGCTACATGAATTCCCACCTATGAAAACTCCCGAAATTTTCCCGGTCATGCAGTCAGGTGTTGGGGATACAGGGGAAGCATAATATCTCACCCAAAACTAGCAAATCCTACATCCAGCTGTACCCATCCTTTAACACATAACCAAGAAACCTTCGGAAATCATTTACCTCAACCTTCAAAAAGCATCCATTATACGAGTTATGGCAATACTCCCGAACTCCCGCCCCAGTACTGGGTGGCGTCGAGGTTATCTCACCAACAACTGCATAAAAGAGATTTTCGATGTCGGCGAAACTCAGGTATTCCAGAACTGCAACGATAAAATTGTGACGACAACACCTCGGAGCTCAACTCCCTGGGACACTACCACAACCCCTAAATGTCCGGAGGCACCAAGAACAATGTTCTCGTCACAAAACCATCGAAACGATTCCAAGATACCCGCGTGATCCTAAAAAAATTAGTGAAATTTGAGAAGAGAAGAGTCAAAACTCTACGTCAGGATGCCTCACCAGAGCGACAAAGGGACTGAGGAGTAAAAAGAATCCTACTCTCTGATATATATAATCCTAAATGACTCAAAACATTTTTCTAGACTCAACAACGCCAACGATTCAATCAAGCAGGGGGGCTCCGATGTCGGGGAAGGCTCTGATTACCAACTTGTAACGCCCACGATGCGGCTATCTCTCCCACGTGTCGAAGCACGACTTAGAGGCATAACCGCATTGTAAGCAATGTCGCAAGAGGGGTAATCTTCACACAACCCATGTAATGAATAAGGAAAAGAGGTACATAGTTGGCTTACAATCGCCACGTCACACAATAACATAAATATAACATTACAATCATCCAGGTACAATCAAGGTCCGACTACGGAACCAAAATAAAGACAACCCCAAATGAATAACGTCCCCGATCGCCCCAACTGAGCTGCACTAATGATAGTCTAGAAAGGAAACGTAGTATCGTCCTGAGTCCTCATCGAACTCCCACTTGAGCTCAGTCGAATCTCCTGGAGCGGTATCATCGGTCCTTGCATTTGGTTTTGGAAGTAATCTATGAGTCACGAGGACTCAGCAATCTCACACCCTCGCGATCAAGACTATTTAAGCTTATAGGAAGGGTAAAAGGTATGAGGTGGAGCTGCAGCAAGCACTAGCATATATGGTGGATAACATACGCAAATGAGAGCGAGAAGAGAAGGCAAAGAACGTTCGAGAATGTATGATCAAGAAGTGATCCTAGAACAACCTACGTTCAAGCATAACACGAGACCGTGTTCCCTTCCCAGACTCCGCCGAAAAGAGACCATCATGGCCACACACTCTGTTGATTCATTTTAATTAAGTTAAGTTTCAGGTTTTCTACAACCGGACATTAACAAATTCCCATCTGGCCATAAGCATGAGCACGGCTTTCGAAAGATCAAATCCCTGCAGGGGTGTCCCAACTTAGCCCATCACAAGCTCTCATGGTCAACGAAGGATATTCCTTCTCCCAAGACAACCCGATCAGACTCGGAATCCCGGTTACAAGACATCTCGACAATGGTAAAACTAAACTAGCAAAGGAACCCGAATGTGCCAACAAATCTCGATAGGAGCTGCACATATCTCATTCTTAGGGCACACCGGATGGGCAAGACATCAGGTTGGCATAGACCCTGGTTGCCCAGGGGGCGCCGGACATCGCCCAGTTTGGACCAACACTTAGAGAAGCACTGCCCGGGGTGGGGGGGGGGGTTAAAATAAAGATGACCCTTGAGTCCACGAAACCCAAGGGAAAAAGGCTAGGTGGCTAATGGTAAAACCAAGGTTGGGCCTTGCTGGAGGAGTTTTATTCAAGGCGTCCTGTCAAGGGGTTCCCATTATAACCCAACCGTGTAAGGAACGCAAAATCAAGGAACATAACACCGGTATGACGGAAACTAGGGCGGCAAGAGTGGAACAAAACACCAGGCATAAAGCCGAGCCTTCCACCCTTTACCAAGTATATAGGTACATTAAAGTAGACAAGATATAATAATGATATCCCAACAATAAACATGTTCCAACAAGGAACAAACTCCAAACTTCCCCTGCAACTAGCAACGCTATAAGAGGGGCTGAGCAAAGCGGTAATATAGCCAAACAACGGTTTGCTAGGACAAGGTGGGTTAGAGGTTTGACATGGCAATATGTGAGGTATGATAAGCAAGTGGTAGGTATCATAGCATAGGCATAGCAAAAGAGCGAGCATCTAGCAAGCAAAGATAGAAGTGATTTCGAGGGTATGGTCATCTTGCCTGCAAATTTCTCCGAGTTGACATTAGCTTGATCCTCGTAAACGTTCTCAACGGGTTCCTCGATCACGTACTCGTCTCCCGGCTCTACCCAAAGCAAGAACACAAGCAAAGGGAGACACAATCAACCACGTGCAATGCACAAACAACATGGTGCATAACATGGCATGATATGCAGGATGTGATATGCAATGCATATGCATGCTTCGGAAAGGAAAGATTGAACCAGGCCTCAACTTGGAATTCCAAGAGTTCCGCTGGAAAGAGAAGTTGATTTCGGTCGAAATCGATATAAAGATCACCGGAATCGGATGCACGGTTTGCAAATGGCAAGCAAAACAAATATGGCATCGATCTGCGATAAACAGCACAAGGCCATCTAAATGTATCAAGAACAACAAGCTACTGTACTCTAACATGAAA
Source organism: Triticum dicoccoides (assembly GCF_002162155.2). NCBI lineage: Eukaryota > Viridiplantae > Streptophyta > Magnoliopsida > Poales > Poaceae > Triticum > Triticum dicoccoides. Next base: position 217,844,322 of record NC_041382.1, on the reverse strand, counting down.
ACAAATCACATGGTAGTGATCCACTCAAGATGCTTGACAAAAGATGAACACTGAGCTACGGCTAATTCACTCAATAGCAAGTTCAAACAAGCATGGCAAAAGTGTAAAAGATAACAGGTTACAGACTTAGTGAAAGTAACGACATGTTAGGAATTTAACATCAGGAAGCAATGTTTAGAGCAACATATCAACATGCTACAGGAACATATCATGGCAAAGCAAAGCATGGCATGAAGCTACTCAAAGCATACAACAAAAGTCCCTTACTGACCATAAGCCAAAAGGGATCAGAAAATACAATGGCAACCATGTGAACATAGCAACTTTCGTTAACAGATTCAGACTTAGAAGAAAACTGGAACATGCCAAAACAGATATTAAGTAGGCATGTTTACGAGCTCGATGCACTCACCACAAGGCATTGCATGACAAACTAAGCATACACCCAGCAAGTAGACATGTCATAGAAGCTAAACATGGCAAGAACAACATCATTGCATGCATGGATCAACTACAACAACCTCGGCAACATTGCTTAACATGTAAACAATCTTCCAGGAACATTTTATAGCAAAAGTAGAGCTCGATTGAGTCAATCTAGGGTGCTCCATAATTGCAAACAAAGACATGGATGGATAGAGCATAACATTATCTACAAAACAACCTTACTGAACATGCTCAAAAGAGGCATGGATCACTCTATAGCAATAAGAATACATGGCATAAAAATATAATCAGGAAAATGACTTGGAAGATTTCTATGTCCCTGAAATCAGCAACATTACGAGAGCTACTTTGCATGCTTGTGCTAGTCACCACAAAGATCACAAAAATACATGGCATACACCCCCGTAAAGATGGCATGGCATACTTCAAAACACATGTAGGGCTCAAGTTCATAGGAGGCACACATTAAACATGGCAAAAATGACAAATGTCCAATTACTGATATGAATCTGAAACTAACATTGCATAGCACTCTTGCAACAACATTCAAGGCATCAAGATGAGCTCAAATGAACATGGTGCAATGGAATGAAATGAAGTACTCATCAAGACGAACAATTTGATATGCTACACGCCCAAAACGAAGCCACGGATGCAGAGATATGGCATGATGAAATATGCAAAAATTACTGGGACTAGGGCAAAAAGTCAACCCTTAGGGTTTGGATCCAGGTCTGGATCGGGGTGGCGCGGAAACTGAGGTTCGCCGGGCTTCTCGCCGGAACAGTGCTCGGGGGTCGCCGGGAACTGGCCGGAGAGGAGGAGGCTGGCCGGAGCGGCGGACGGCGACGGGCGACGGCGGCGGAGGCTCCAGGTGGCGCGGGCGGAGATAGGCGGAGGCGAGCGGCGGCGGGCGGCGGCCGGCGACGAGACGG